>NC_064808.1:80885584-80885688 GCF_023721935.1 Panthera uncia | reverse complement strand
TTCTTCTTCTTCTTCTTCTTCTTCTTCTTCTTCTTCTTCTTCTTCTTTCTTCTTCTCTTCTTCTTCTTCTTCTTCTTCTTCTTCTTCTTCTTCTTTTTCTTCTT
>NC_064808.1:80825330-80882830 GCF_023721935.1 Panthera uncia | reverse complement strand
ATCATGTGGTTATCTTCCTTTCTTTTATTGAAGTGATGAATCACATTGATTGTTTTGTGGGTATTGAACAAGTCCTGCATCCCAGGTATAAATCCCACTTCATTGTGGTGAGTAATTTTTTTCATGTATTGTTGGATCCAGTTGGCTAATATCTTGTTGAGGATTTTTGCATCCATGTTCTTCAGGGATATTGTTCTATAGTCCTCCTTTTTAGTGGGATTTCTGTCTGGTTTTGGAATCAAGGTAATGCTGGCTTCATAGAAGCAGTGTGGAAGTTTTTCCTTCCATTTCTATTTTTTTTGGAAAATAAAGAAGCTGTTTTTTTGGAACAGCTTCTGCTGAAGCTTCAGCAGAATAGGTGTTAACTCTTCCTTAAATGCTTGGTTGAATTCCCCTGGAATGCCATCTGGCCCTGGACTCTTGTTTTTTTGGCAGATATTTGATTACTAATTCAATTTCTTTACTGGTTATGATCTGTTCACATTTGCTATTTCTTCCTGTTTCAGTTTTGGTAGTTTATGTTTCTAAGAATTTGTCCATTTCTTCCAGATTGCCCATTTTATTGGTGTATTGGCTCATGATATTCTCTTATTATTGTTTTTATTTCTTCTGTGTTGGTTGTGATCTCTCCTCTTTCATTCTTGATTTTATTTATTTGGGTCCTTTCTTTTTTCTTTTTGATCAAACTGGCTAGTGGTTTATCAATTTTGTTAATTATTTCAAAGAACCAGCTTCTGGTTTCATTGATAATTCTACTCTTTTTTTTTTTTTTTTTTTTTTTTTTGCTTTTGATAGCATTGATTTCTGCTCTAATCTTTTTTTCTAAGAATAAGAAAAATATATAACTATATTTAAAACACTTAAATTAACAAGAAAGTACTTTTCTGTCCTAACAAAATATGATATATTCAGTTTAAACAAGAGTTAGTATCCACACTCCCAGGCCCCTCTTCTCTACAAAATCTCTGCTACACACCTTTACACCTGGTTGCTATTCCCTCTCACTCACTTCCCAGTTTATCTGATTTTGGTGCTCTCTCTGGCCCTCCCATCTCTCCAGTCTTCAACTTTGCACCCTCTGGTGTCTGTTTTTTTAAAGGTCACCAAAGACTGAAATGCTGGATCAGTGGCATTTCCTCTACCTTCTCCTCCTTCAGCCTCTCTGCATGGTCAGACAATGATGGTTGCCTTTTATTCTGGCAGCCCTTCTCCCTGTCTCTGTGATATCACATCTTTCTGTCACCTTCCACTTCCCAGGGGTTCCTTTTCACCACTACCGGAGAGACCTGTCTGGAGAATGAAAAGTGGTAGGAGTATGGGATTGAGGCATGAGTAGAAACGCCAGAGAACCAAGTCTTCTATGTATTTAGATTCAAAGACTTCTATTTCATTACTGTTAAATCTTTGGATTTTCCCTTTTGGTTATTATCTCTTGATATTATGGGTAAGGAACATCCTTAGTAGAAGAAAGTGCTTTGTATTTTTTAAAGAAACACTAGGGAACTAGTTAGTGACCAGACCTTGTTTTCCAGATCAGTTATTTGAATGAAATGCAAAATTCCAGAGGAGCCAGACTGCCTGGGCTGTCCCTCCAGCCTCCTAGACAGAGAAGCCACACCAATCTGTCAGGCACCCAAAAGCCCCAGCATCTCTCTTGTAAGGTCTATTTACTACATTGTCAGGACCAGCACAATCCTTTCCTCTCCTGCCCTATATATGAAGATTTCCCCCAAAAGTCTATTCAGAGTCTGTCTCCTGATCTCTCTTTTGTATCTGACGACTCACCTATTCTAATGGCTTGAGCCTTCTCTTTTCTGCAGCTGGAGTCCAAATTCATAACACTCTAGTCATTGTCTTGTCTAAGTTTTCCCCCAAATCAAGGCCTGAGAAAAGGGTCTAAATGCAGACCGTTTGTTGAGACAGCGATAGTAAGATACCAGAGTTAGAGGCTGCGGTAGGTGAAACAGGCAAGGAGGAGAGCTTTTCCAAAGACTCATTGCTGAGCTGGCCATCACTTCTGTGTCAGCAGCTGGACCAGCATCATTGTCACGCTGAGTTGTTCTAGATCTCTTGATGGAAAGTGGAGACTGGAGTTCTGTTATTCTGAGGTTCAGATTTTTCCAGCACACCTGAATTATATGATGATTAATCTCATCAGAAAGAGTAGCTCCTGTACAACCACAGGACCAAATACTAATCTCCTCAAGGATAGAAGTTCTTCACTTGATCTCTGCCTAGCTTTGTCCAAAATACCTGGGAACCTAATGTTCAACATGCTGTTGAATGAGGCTGACAATGATAGTAAAATTTCCCAAGCCCTGATCCATAGGTCAAGGTCCTCGAAGGCCTTATCTCAGTCATCAGATATGACTTCCACAGGAAAAAAATTATGGTTATTCACACCTTTCAATGACAATACCCATGGTGATGGTAATTAATGTCTTTACAATAGTTGTTAATATAGACAATGTTCTTTAGTTCTCCAAATCATCATGGGGATAAGGCAGAGGGTACATGTAATTATCCTGATTTTAAAGATGAGGAAGTTGAAGCTCTGAGAAACTAATGCGACCTGCCCCAGGTCTTATTTCCAGTAGTAAATCCATATCTAGATTTGACTTCTTCTCTCTCTTACTCTGGATCATCTAGGAGTAAGCAGGAGGAGGAAAGGTGGGAGGGGGAGGTCGCTCTCGCTAAGGGCCAGTAGGAAACCCAAGTGGGATGAGACCACGGGCACAAATTTAGGGTTCATTATGGAAAGACAGAAGCTGTGACATTTACAGAGAAGACGCCTTTGATAACCAGCTGGTCAAACTGTGGCACTAACAGGTAAGCTTTGGGTATGTGCATTGGTAGAAACAGAGGAAAGGAGAGGCTGTGCCAGCACAGTGCAGACTGTGCAGAGTATCCTGCCCAAGACAGGGCCATATGGGAGCTTCTGATAAATATAATAAGTATTTTACTTAGAGGGAAGGCTGATGGCCAACACCAAACCCACAGTGTGTCTTGCTAGCTGCTGCATGTGACCTTGTAGAATCAACTCATGTATTTCTTATTATGGGGTGATGGGCTTGAGCATTCTCAACAGATGTTTTTGCTGTCTTCCTTAGGTCCTGAGTAAATAAGCCCTCTAGAAATTATTTTTACATAGATAGACTTTATCGGATAATGTGTTATGGCCGGGGGAAAAACATAATCAGGATTAAAGTAAGGCTTTGTCTTTGTCAGAACTGCATTTGAAGACGGGGAAAGGAGTATGCTCAGCAACCTGATGCTGGGGACCATCACACACACATGGCCATTACAGGCTTTTGTTCATATAAAAGTTTAATCTGAAACCTCTCTAAGAATTCCCCTGGGGTCATTCAGATTGGAGAGCGATGACCTTGTGATATCCAGCAGGTGAGAGGAAGATAAACTGTATCATCAGTGAACAAAGTTCTAAGAGGCCATTTTTTGAAAGGTACATTTGTCCAGTAACATATTTAAGATCAATAAGGATTTCATACTGTTTATCCAGGGGAATAAAACATTAATGATCCTTTTGTTCTTTGAACATTGATTTCCTTTCTCTACTACTGACCTGAAGTACTCTCTTATTGGAGGTGGGGGCTGATCTCCTCATCAAAAACTCCTAGCTCAGAGAGGGAAAATCAGAGAAGCAGTCCCCAGAGCTTGATGAATGTGATATTAACTTCGCTTGTTTTCAGGCCAGGTGTGGCAGATGGTATTCTTTCCCATGTGCCTCATTTCACCCTGTAATAACTCTGGGGGAGCAATAATGTGCAAGCCTGGCCCAAATCACACAAGTGGAAATACCAGTGTAGTGTTGGGGGTGTTTGTATCCTCAGACTCGGCCCTTCCCTTGTAAGATCCCACTCTTGTTGAGTTCTGTTTCCTCCATCAATTCAGTGGGATCATCAGAAGTCTCTACAAGGAGGGCCCTCAAAGTGCTGGCAGAACACTACCATCTCTTCCAAGAGGCTTTGTGAGAGCAAGTGCTGTTCCTTTTGTTAGACAGACCTGAGCTATTGCTTGCTTTCTTCACTAATGCACTGTAAACTGGAGCAAATTGCTTAATTTCCCTGATCCTTGGTTATGTCATAAGACAGGGATGGTGGCAATGCCAACTTGATACAGTTGTTGTGTGGACTAGATACAGCAAGGTGTGGGCTTATGGGCCAGTGACTCTGCCACACTGCAAGAGCACTGTAATTACTTGATGCGAATGTGTTCATTGATTTTAAAGGCACATTTGCCCCCAGTTTTCAACACCTCTGCCACAGGAATACATCACAACTTCTCATGGTGGCTTCAGCTAGGTGAATTATGACACCGTGTTTGTTGCCTGCATATGTACAAAGGTCTGAAGCTCCAGCCTCCAAACCTGCAGACTGCTGTCACTGGCCTAGAAAACCACCCAGGGGACAATATAGGTGGACTTTTCTAATGCACAGGGACAAAATTGTTGTGGGGCATAGTGAATCAGGAATGTTTAGCAATCTTCCTAAAATAAGAGTCAAAGTTGGTTAGTCTACATAATTTCAAAACCTGCTTAAGAGCTCCCAAAGCTTTTTTAGTTCTTATATAGTTTCCTTTAAAAATGTTGCATCAGCTAAGCTTGTGATGGCACAGATGGTATCATGTGGAAAAACCTGAACATTACCAGCTTTGAATCAAAACTGATTCAGAAGAGTTAGATTCTGAATGGGAAACAGTTTTAAGAATATTTTACTCAATATATTTGCTGTTTTTCTTTCTACAAATGTAAAAGAGCAATACATAATAAAAGACACAGCCAAAATAAGCCCAAACAACTCTTTGAACAAATATAAAGTAAAAATTATGTTGTAAGAATGCATTGTGTCCAGATTTAATTGGTAGTCCCTTCTTTCTTAATAAATAGTACATAAAGCACACCTACATGGCTTAGTCAGTTAAGCATCTGACTTCAGTTTGGGTCATGACTTCATGGCTTGTGAGTTTGAGCCCTGTGTCGGGCTCTGTGCTGACAGCTCAGAACCTGGAGCCTACTTCAGATTGTGTGTCTCCCTCTCTCTCTCTGCCCCTCCCCTGCCCACGCTCTGTCTCTCTCTGCCTCTCAAAAATAAATAAACATTAAAAATTAGAAAAATAAATAGTACATAAAAATACAATTGTTAATGTGTTACATTTAGTGAAATATAGCAGTATGTAAATCACAAATATTTGTGGTTCCTTTAAGTAATTCTCATATGGCATGGTGATGTAATTGTGTTTCCTTTCCTTTGGATGAGTTGGTTTGATTTGACAATGATTCTTTGTTATGGTTAATTTTTTGTGTCTACTTGGTTAGGATGTGGTGTCCAGTTGTTTAAATGTTAGTATAGATGTTGCTGTGGAAGTATTTTGTAGACAATAGTTTACCATAATAAAGTAAAATAGATTATCTTCCATAATGTGGGAGTTGGGGAGGCCTGATGAAATCAGTTGAAGGCCTAAAGACCAAAAACTGAGTTTTCCTGAGGAAGAAGTAATTTTGCTTCCAGACTGTCATATCAATCTCACCTGAATTTCCAACCTGCTGGCCTGCCCTATTGATTTTGGACTTGCTGTGCCCTAAATTCATATGAGCCAATTCCTTAAAAGAAAACCTTACTCTCCCCTATTGGTTCTCTTTCTATGGAGAATCCAGACTAATATAATCTTTGAACGTATTTTAGGTAGAGTTGAACAGTATGACCAATGTGAAACAGAGGAGGCAGGCAGCCTTTTGGAGTTATACATAGAGAGAAACTTTCTTAATGCAGACTATTTTTGCATCTGCTTACTGGGTGGCAGATTGACTCTACTTAGTGACTTTCATTGTAAACCCCACACCTTCTCACCACCATGTACAGACCCTTATATCTATCCCACATAATTTCCATTTCACTGCCTGGCCCATTGCTTCAGGCCATAGGCATCCTTTATGACTCAGTGGGCCATCATGTGATGCTACCCTTACATCTGCTGTGATTGTAGGACCTAAAAGGACTGGAGGCTGTGACTTCTGTCAGTGCAGCTGTGGTGGTGCTAATGACCTTCTCACCATTAGGCATGGAGTGGCCATCTCATTTCAGCTCAGTGTCTCCAAAGTCAGTTGCTCTGGGCTCAGGATGCACATGGGCAGAAGTGAATGAGCTGTATTAATACTTTCCCCAGCATAATCCATCATCCCCTCAACAATGCATTCCTGACAGTTAATTAGAATCCACACAGTGGAATAATGAACATCGTGTTTAGAATTACAATCTATTGCTAAACAACAGATCAGACAGCCTGTTGTCTCCTGTCACCCTGGATGTCTTAAGTGTTCAGTTTCCTATGCCTGCTTAGCATGCTTTAGCCAATAATTCTGGTGAATGGTTTCAGATGGCTTAATCGCATCTAGGGGGTGGGACCTGTACCTGTCCATGGGCAGGAGTCCAAGGAGGGAGAGAAGGAAAGCTGCCAGTGCCTAAGACAGCAAAGGATTCATTCTCTTGGGCCTTGTCTCCTGAGCCTGATGATAGGGGTACAGGAAGTAGGAGGAATCTGAGCAACAAAGTGTGAGTTAGAAGGGGACTCAGGGACATCCAGTTCAATCCTTTCCTTATTCAGAGGCTTCCAAGGGATGCAGATATGGCCTTCTAACTCCAACCTGCTATGCTTTCTTTTGCTCCCTGACCCAGATCAGAGAGGTTGCTGCTTTGGGGACTCAGGCAGCTCTCAACAATTTCTTGGCTGGCTAAGGGGGATGCTTGTATCCTCATTAGTGCAGCCAGCTGTTTGGCAAATTGAGTCTTCCAGTCCAGTTGCCCAGTCTCTGGCCCCACAAAGAGGCAGCTACCCCTTGAGAAGTGTACCTAGCTCAGCCTGATGACATTTGACCTTTGTTCTGTTGTCACCTTGTGGGTGACTCCTCCCACCCCAGAGACCAAGAGGAGTCTGTTTGTGGGGCAGCAGCCCTGAGGGCCCAGCCCTGGGAGAGTCATTGTCATTCAATAACATGGTGTCAGTGGCCTCTAAAAGAAGTGTTCTGCCATAATCTTTTTTGGGGGTACCCTGAGGCCCTCACAGTGATTCCCAGGGAGCTCCTGAGGTTAGAACCCCACAGTGTTGGATGATTCTGGCTCTAGGTATGGAACTAGGACTGTACACTTAGAGCTCTCTGAGATTCAGCTTCCTCGCCTATACAATGAGCAAAAAACAAGTATTTATTTCTTAAATTCTAAAAAAGCTGAACAATGTAATAAGGTAAAGTACTCAATAAATATGTGGTATGTGTGTGTGTGTGTGTGTGTGTGTGTGAGAGAGAGAGAGAGAGAGAGAAAGTTCACTTTTGTGATCACTCACATTTATTCTTGGTCCCCCCAACATGGGCAGGAAGCCACATCCTTAGGAGAGGTGGCATGTTTCCTTCATGTCTTGGGGGGGCAGGTGGACATATTTTTAGATCACTTCTGACTTAACAGAGTACTTTGCTGGCCTAAAGGCATGAAGTGTTAGAATCAGTTTAAGAATAGGTTAGAGACAACCAGAATTCACTTTATTCTAGCCATTCAGACTTGGGGGTATGATAGTGTGCTGGTAAGTGTTTATCACCTCAAGAAAAAAAAAAAAGCTTTGGAGCCTAGTGTGTGCTGATTTCAGTGGAGTAAATACTCCTGCCATGACTGATTTTGAGCTTTCAGTGAAGTCACTTGTCTTGGAATTGGAAGAGATGAGCACAATTGGTCTGGGTGGGCTCCAGCACTGCTAAGGAATATAATATACATTATAAGTGGGGGTTAGGCTCCTTGGTGGCTGAATCCCCTCTTATTAGCCAACTGTCATCCCACTGCAAGCTGTGCAGCTATGCGAAGGTGAGGATACTTGTTCTCTCAGCTATTTCCTAAGTACCTTGCTCCAGGGCTGGAACCGGCAGTGGCACTGGTTGGTTCACTGGGCCCATGGCACAGCCCCAGGATCTCTGAGATTCTGCTCATCTTAGCTTTCCTGGTATGCCCTGTTGGGTGGCATTTACCACCTTTGTAAGTGCATTCCCCACCCTCCCACCCTTTTCTGGTCTATAGCCAGGAGGGCTGTAGGCGTTTTATGAATGCCTATTCAATGACAGGCGTTTTCAATCACGAGTCACACGTGGGCACAGGCGAGGAAATTTAAAGAACTTTGAAGCTTCCTTTTGCCCAAGCCCTGGAAAAGCCTGTATGGGCCTTTGTCTTTCCTGTCAGCATTGTGGGCTCTCTCTCAGGGGCTTGCTTGTTCCTCTTCTTTATTTAGCAGTGATGGACAACCCAGTCCCTCTGTCCTCATGGAAAGCTGGGTATGAAGTGATTCTACCCCACCTCATCCTCCACTGCTAGGGGGTGGATTCAGGGCTCCTTCCAAATCTTCTAGACCAAGACTTGACCCAGAGAATTCTGTCCACTAGGCCTGTCTCCTGACTCAGAGGCAGGAGGGAGACACACATGAATGACTCACAGTTGCCATGCCTTGCTATGGCTTTATGAATAAATTGGGTGCCTTGCAGTAAGATCACTGTATCTCCGATGCAAAACCCCACAAGATGATAAATATAGATTCCTTTGTTATAATCATAGCAACATCTTGATCTTCCTCTGGTAATTAAAATGTAACCAAACTGCCATTTAATTTCATTCTAGGCCATTTCCAAATTGTGTTGTGTAAAGACATCTTGATATAGGAAATACTCCCTGAAGCCCAGATCCCATTGTGAGGGACTCTGTTCTGAAAACTAAGGCTCCTGCTGGAGAACGAGCTCAGATTTGGCCATGTAGAGTGCCTGTGCGCATTGGCACCCCTGCCTCCTCGTCTTTGCCTCTCTCTGCGGAGACAGTTCTTGTTCTACACTTCGGAACCTTCTTCAATCATCCCATCTACTGATGAAGAAGCTCAGATTGCATCTTAGAGAGGAGGAGCCCCTTGCCAGATCCCCTTAATTAATGCTTGGAAAAGAACTATTTCAGAAAAGTTCCACACACCTTTGAGGGGCAATGTGCTTTGCCCTTGATGGCTGCTCTTATGAAGATGGCTTTCACTGGAGGGGCAGCTGTCCTGTCTGCAGAGCTCCCCTAAGCACCACAGACCTTACCTAGGCCAGAGGGAGAAAGGCAGGAAGCCTTGTGTTAGCAGCAGTGTTGTGGGGCATGATGTGGGAGAGACAAAGAAGGCAAGGCATGGGAAGAGGGCAAAAGAGAGACCAAGGGGGAACCAGGGATCTAGTCCAGCCAAATTCGTGGGGCTGGCCCCTGTGAGCTTGCTGTAGCTCCTGTGGCAGCCAAGCAGCATGAGTCATCTGCTTTTCCTGTAGCAGTTTGTCCAAAGGCTTCAAAGCCCATCTGCAGGGTGGCTCTCTGGCCAGCACTGTGCCTGCAATGGAATTGGGAAGGGGCCCTATTACCAGGTATATAAGGCTGAGCCAACATAATCAGTGGAGAACACCCAGGAACACCTCTCCATCATTTTGGCCCTGGGAGGAGAAAGAAACATGGACATGATCTATAGGTTGGGGAAAATACATTGGCTTGGGAGACAAAGGGGATTGGGGCAGAGATAGGGGTGGGCTTCTTATCAGTTTCTGTTGTTCACTTTCAGATGAAAGAGTTTGATTTAGGTTATACAAGGTCCTTACAAATCTGTGATCCTTGGAGATTCCAAAATAGGGAGCAAGGAAAGAGGGTGCTGAGTAAACAGGAAATACATCAATCGAAGTTGTCCTCAGTTTCAGAGGAAAAGCTGTATCCTCGCTGTGGTGTGTGTGTGTACGTGTGTGTATGTGGGTGGGTGGGTGTATGCACGTGGGTGTGTGTGTGCATGCACACACATGCACACACATATATGGTGTAAGCTTTCTAATTGTTGGGATGAACAGAGCAGGGGAGGAGAGTCTGGTTGCCAGGACTAGGAAATCTGGAGGTCCCCATTCTAGAATTGCTACCTACAGTCCAGGACTGAAGGGAGGGTCTTGGGGAAAATGCTGAGCATATTAATTATGAAGCAGCAGAAGCTTCCTTTCTTTCAAACTGCCTACTCTCAGGACCCACTAACAAGACATGGAAGCTCATAGCAAGAGCAAGCCAGAATGAAGAAGTGCGAGGGAATGACCTCAGAGAGATGGATACACAGCAGAGATGGCCAGTTGAGGTCAGCTTGGCAGGAGAAAGTTGAGTCCCTGGACTGTGCTTTCTGCAAGCCTGAGGACTCTGTGAGGAACTATATCTTCCCTTCATGTGACAAGCACATAGCACCCCCCACCCCCGCTAGGTGTTGCTCAGCACAAGCTGGCTGAGTGCATAGAGATCAAGCCACAGGTCAGACAAGTTTGAAACCCAAACTGTCCCCCCATACATGTTCCTCTTTATCTTCGTGCAAGGCCCTTCTTGATCCCCATTCCTCAAGGGCTCATTATACCACTGTGCCCCCATACCCTATCAAGCTCCAGTGCTGATGGATTTTACCTCCTCAATGTTCCTGTGAGCCCACACTGTTTTCTCCAGCCCTGGTATCACCACACTGGTTCCACCATCAGTTCCCATTTGTTGCAGTAGCCTCCTCACTGACACCTTGAGCCCTTGTTAAATTTGTGAATCTATGCCCATCATCCCTCTGCTGTAATACTTCAGTGGCTTCCCACTCACTGCCTGCAGGATAAAGTCCCACACAACCTTCTAGGCCTTCATGATCTGAACTCCACTTACTGCTCTAATGTCATTCCCCGGACTCCTGCTGCCCAGGCCTCCAGACAAATGAAACTCCTGGTACTTCCCCTAAAGCACTGCACTCTCTCTTCCTTAGACATTTCCATCTCCTGTTCCCTCTGTCTGTAATCCTCTTATCTCCTCACTTGGGCCAACTCCTTGCCTCCAAGCTTGGCTTAGACATGAGCTTCCACAGATACCACCAGTGTCCCAGCAGGGTGCTCCCGAAGACCATCTAAGTATCTGCATTCAAGCCCCTGCTACACAGTTCTCATATGGCCTGTTAATGCACCTATCTCTTCAGAGGCCTGGGAGCCTCTTGAGGTCAGAACCATGGTTGGTCCTGGTGTCTTACACAGAGCCTGGCCCAGAGTCGATCCTCAAATACTATACTGTATTTTCTTGAATCTAAGGAAATTCTTTAATGTAAGACATGCCATCTGATTGCATGGTAGGAGGACATGGAGGTACCACATTAAACATATGCCCAATTATTTTTGACTAATGAAATAATATGCATTTATTGAAGCCACATTTCTTCTTCAGGAAGGACTGGGATTTATGTTGGTGTCTGCCTTCATTACATTCGAAATGGGAATATTCTTCACCACAGGAACTGCATTGACAGTTCTTCAGAGCCTAATGATGGCCACTGTGTTACTCTGGGTGTGCTTGATGCGGACCTCTGGAGCACTTTAGGATTGCCAATGTAATTTCAAGAATATTGAAAAATACCATGATTTCTTCTGCATTTGCTATTTGATTGAACTCAGTTTTTCTTTTCTTTTTTTTTTTCTTCTATATTGACTTATGTATTGCTGGAAGTGAGACAGCCTGTCTCAAAAATGAGTCTAACACTTTTGATAGATGCTGTTCTGCTGCTGAGTGATAGTCCCTCAAGATGTGTTCTGTGGTCCCATCCCCTCCCAGATTTGAGAATCTGCAGTCTATGCTGGATGCTAGGCACTTCAGGTGCCTATCATTGCATTGCAGGTAAATGAATGGATATCTCCAGGATGCACAATTATTTTTCCCTCCAATGCTTTGTCATGAAGGTTGTCTTTCTGAAGACATTTTTGGTGAAAATTAATGATTCACATAAAAGAGAAAACTCTCCTTATGTGATACTACCAAAGGAAATAACCAATTGCAACTTCTATTGGATGGATGGATACTTTGTATTCTTCTTACACTTCCCACACACAGGCAAAACCTCCTTTGTTCAGACTTACTTCTTTGCTTATCCTCTGGCAAGTTTCTCTGGATCTTGGTTATAAGAAGACACATTTGATTTCATAAGTTTATTACTGAAACTCAATCTGATATAACCTGAG
The DNA here is from genome assembly GCF_023721935.1 of Panthera uncia. NCBI lineage: Eukaryota > Metazoa > Chordata > Mammalia > Carnivora > Felidae > Panthera > Panthera uncia. Next base: position 80,870,775 of record NC_064808.1, on the reverse strand, counting down.
AGGGGAGGGTCATGGTAAATGAAGCTGAGATGACCCTGCCTCTTTTTACTAAAGTTTGGCAGTGTCTACAAGACACGTGGTTATTTAATTGTTTCTAGGAGTGTTGTGCTTCCTCTCATGTCCACATCCCCGAATAAACAGGGGACTCCCCAGGGTTGGGGTGGTGACTTCTCCCTACACTCTAGCTCTTAGCTGTGTTCACAGAGGTTTCTGAGAAAAGCAGGTATCCTCACCCCAGACTCAGAGGATGAATACCTAAGGAAAGGCTTCTGCTGTCTTTATTATGAAGAAAGGCACTGCAGGTTCTGGGTTTCCTAGCCTGATGCTGCATCAGTTTCCTTAGGTAAAGAAATAGCTCCAAGCCTTCAGCTTAATCCTTTTGCCTCATACCAGGAATTTTCTTTATGTCTTTGATGAGTTAAAGCTCTACTCATCCTGTCTATCCCATTTATTTATATGTTCCCTCATTTTTTCGGTAGCCATGTATACAGGCTAGCGGGGATTTAGAAGATAACACTAGCAGAAAGGAAGGGTGGGGGATCCAGGACCCTTATGGCAGTATGTTTGGGGGAAGGGTAGTCTTCCTTGAGACTGTGAAGCTCCTGAATCATCTCCTATAAACCTCTTATCCCCCAGCAGGGTCATGGGTGGTTTTAGTAATTCCTCCTCTTGTTTCTCTTCTTTAAGTTCCTAGCCTATTTTCCAGGTGTCCCTGGACATGGAGGAGGCCTCAGTGAATGGTAAGATCCAGGAAAAGACTGTGACTTCAGGGAATAACAGTCAACAATTTTTCAGGCCTGAGAAACCAAAACCAAAACTGCTGCTTCGGTAAGACTGAAAACTTTTTCTATGGCTGTTTTCCCCTTAAGACCTCTGTAGCTGTGCCTTCATATCATCCTCGCTGCCAGAAAACACAGAGAGGGAGGTAAAGTATAATGACTTCAGTGATTATCCACTTTGAATAATTATTTCCATTATTAGTCAGTAGATCACAATTGCTGCTCACATTAACACTCTGACATTCACTGTAATCCCCTTTTCACAGACATGGGCAAAGTAGGTAAATTCATTCATTCATCTATTTATGTATTTATTCATCCATTCAAGAAGCAGTCAGAGGCATTCAAGAAGCTCAGAGATATGTATGCTCAGAGATATCTCTGAGCTACATTGTATAAGCAATGACCTCTGAGAGTACCTAATGCAATGGGTAAAGTATAATATAGTAATATAAAAATATAAAATATGTAACTGTGAAATGTAAAAATAACATAAGAAGGATAGAGGTAAAATTGCTGTGGGATCACATGTGAGAATGACAGTATAATCTGACAGGAACTGCAAGTATTATTTACCAGGAACAGCAAGTGGTTGGCTGTGGTTGGTACACAGGAGGCATAGAGGGATGGATGGGGCAATGAGGCTAAATGTTCTTTTGGAAACAGAGAGAGGGAAAAGGTTTTGAAATGCCAGGCTAGGGAAATTATACTTTGATAGCAATGGGGATCGTTCGAAGACATTTGAGTCATGACCCTCTGTGTCTGGAATGGGAGAAACAGGGAATTGATAGTAGGGCCCATGTGTGAGGTGAGTATTGTGTGACCCCCCTCAGGGGTCAGCAGGTGATGCAGTCCACATTGAAACCCCAAATCCTTGGTTCTTCACTGACAATGAGCTGCCTTCTTCTTGAAAATGCCCCATATTATGAGTGGAGAATGGAAGCATGGAGAAGGAGGGGACTCCATGCCAGTCACCTTGGGGTCAACACCAGTGAGGGGTGGCCAGCCTACTGTTGGGCAAACAACTTGTTCACTATTTTGTTCTGAGTGCCCAGCCCAGTGCTTACAAGCAGCAAAATATGCAGAAGAGAGGAGCAGGGGTCTTCCCCGGGGCCTCCTTCCTCAGGAGGCTGCGTTGCTAAGGATGTGACAGTTCAGCCAAGTGTTCTCCCCTTCTCCCCCTTAGAACACACTTTCATGGAGAGTCTGGAGCATGGAAGCTAAAGAAAAGGACGTTTCTTCTTCTCCTGGCCCCTCCTCACAGCCTGGTCCAGGACACTAAGCACCCAAAGTCCAACAGGGTCAGCCCAGGTCCCTTGAGCAGGGAGAAAGCAGATAGTAGTCTGTGGAGTGAGGGGTCCTCAGTAGGTGCTTAGCTGTGGAGCAGTTGCCCTGCAGGGAGCTGCTTTTGTCATCTCTGTCAAATCTGAATTCTAAGAGGTGACAGCTTTGACTTCAGATCTCCTTCTTTAATTTAGTCTTTGTCACTCCATTGATGGTAATTTACACATTCAATAACTATTGCTAGTGTGGATTGAGGCATGGGTGATGGGATGGGAGCAGAGGCTGTAGATGCCAAAATCTTGCAGGAGAGCCATCTCCCTACAGCTGGGGCCTTAAGCTGGGGTTCTGGATGCCCTGCTGTCTGAGGCTCAGGGTGGAGAGCCCCAGGGTTCCTTTTTCATTTACCAAACATTTGAGCTCCAAGTCAGATAAGGAGGTTGAGGATATAACAACGCATAATAAACGGCCCTTGTTTTCTAAGAGCTTCTAGTCTAATGAGAAAAATAACTAGACTTTGAGATCTCACATGAGGTCGTGTAGAGTGCCTCTGTGATTTGGGATCAGGGATCCAAATAACCATCTTTGATTCATCTATATCCAATTTAATTCAAGCCCTGGTGCTGAGTACCTGTTTCTGGGAAAAACACCGTTGGAGTGGTGGGCTGGATGTGGGAAAGCAGAGACTGCAAGGAGTATGATGCTATATATCAACAGGACTAGCTGCTCTTTCATCTTCTCTCCCTCTCTCCTTCTCCTTCTCTCTCCCTCTCTGTCTCTTTCTCTCTCCTTCCCTCCCTGCCTCCACTTCCTTCTCTCTCCCTTTCTTCCTCTCTATCCCTTTCTCCCTCCTTGCCTGCCTCCTTCCCCTTCCCTCCCTCCGTCTCCCTCTCTCCTTCCCTTTCCCTCTTTCTCCCCTCCCTCCACCCCTTTCCCTCTCCCTCTCCCTCTCCTCCCTGTCTCTCCTTCTCCCTCTTTCCCTCTTTTGGCTCTCTTTTTTTCTCTTTTCTGCTTTCGCCTCTCATCCTTTTTCATTCACTCATACAGTAAATATTGGTGGTGCTCTCACTACACTCCAGACTCCCTGATTCAGATCCAGGGAAGAATGCTGAGCTCAAACAGATTCTGTCCTTGTCCTCATGGAATTCACCCAAGTGTGTGGGAGACACAACCATTAATCAAATAAGCACCCAAGTGTGTAATTAGGAACTGTGCTGAGAGGGGTGCAGGGAGCTGTAAGAATGACTCGTGGGCTGATCTCATTGATGGACCTCAGGGTGCTGTGCACATGTCCCAGAAACTGTGGTGCACTCAAGACCTTTTATTCTTTATTGTTGGTATACTAATGTTACACTGCATATACATATATGTTATAACACTATATATATATATAATGTAATATACATTATATCATATATATGTATATTTTAAATTGCAATCCATAGAGTATGATTTCTGGCCATAAGAATGAGTTTGTTTTGAAAGCTGAACACTGACAGAATGTAAATTCACTATCAAAGATTTTACATGTTAAAAGAGACTAGGAAAATACTAGAAGAAAACATAAATGAATGTGTAATCTTTGGGTGGATAAGGCTTTCAAAGATATGAAGAAAGATTGACAATTCTGGTCACACAAAATTTTAGAGCTTTAGGAAACCACGGACCAACATAAATGACAAGCATAAAACCATACGGCTCCAGCCTCACAGGTGGTGGGCTGCTGGTGAAGCTCTGCTGTCATGGGAAGTGCAACTGGACTATAGGCAGAGTAATGCATGTAGGGTATAGCACATAGAGTACCACACATAGAGTACTGCACGTAGAGTGCTGCACACAGAGTACCACATGTCATGTGTCACACACGGAGTAACACACATAGAGTACCGCACACAGAATACCGCAGGCAGAGCACAACACAGAGTACTGCATGCAAAGTATTGCATGTAGAGTACAGCACATAGAGTACCACACACAGAGTACCACATGTAGAGTATCACACACAGAATACTGCACATAGAGTAGGCAGGTAGAGTACTGCATGCAGAGTAAGGCATACAGAGTATGGCATGCAGAGTATCGCAGGTAGAGTACTACACCCAGAGTCCTATATGTGGAGTACTGTACAAAGAATACTGCACACAGAGTACAGCACACAGAGTACTGAATGCAGGGTACTGCACGTACAGTGCCTCACACAGACTACCACATGTAGAGTACTGCACGCAGAGTACCACTTGCAGAGTACTGCACACAGAGTACTGCACAGCTTCCACATCAGTTGGTAAAGAGCTGCTTCCCTGAATCTCTGAGTGGCATGTGCCCTGTCCCCACCTCCCTTTGGATCAGCCCCCCCTCCAACATTCAGGAATTTGCAGATGAATGCCTCTAGGATCCTGCTCCAAAGTTCCAGCTGATTTTCATCCTAATTTTTTGATGCCCATGCTACACAATTGTCAAAATATTTTGAATTTTACCCCATTCTTAACATAATATTACTGAATGATTATTATGTGATAGGCACTGTCTTATCTATGTTAGGCTCTGTAACTCATATAATCCTCACAACAGCTTTGGAAAGGGTATGTTATTGCTATGCCAGTTTGCAGATACACAGAGATGTTGAAAGGGCAACTCCTGGCTAGGTGCCTAGGGTTACAAAGATTGAAAAAGGTGTAGTGAGGTAGAACCTGGGAAGTCTGGCTTTGGAGCTGATACTTTTTTTTTTAATAAGCCTGAATGAACTAAGACACTAAGTCAATAAGGCAAAAATAAAGAACAGCTTAAATTACAGAATTATTTCATGAATACAATGAAAGTACAGAGACATTGTCCCTATTTTTTTTGTTTTTAATATTACATGTTTATTATTGAAGTACAGTTGACAAGTGTTATGTTAGTTTCAGTTACACAACATAGAGAATCTACAGCTCTACACATTATGCAGTGTGGAGCCAAGACTCTTAGCCTTGGAGCATCACTGCCATTTTCCAAACCAGCAAGAACAAGGAGGACAAACCCATAGAAGAATGGGTGAAGGATTTGAACAGATAATTTGCACACACAGACACAAAAGAGATGTACGTGTACAATAAACCTATGGCAAGATTTTCACCTTCATTAAAAATTAGATAAATGTAGGGGTGTCTGGGTGGCTCAGTCGGTTAAGCAGCCAACTTCATCTCAGGTCATGATCTAAGGTTTCATGGGTTCGAGCCACACATCAGGCTCTGTGCTGACATCTCAGACCCTGGAGTCTGCTTCAGATTCTGTCTCCCTCTCTCTCTGCCCCTCCCCTGCTCACTCTCTGTCTCTATCAAAAAGTGAATAAATGTTAAAAAAATTAAAAAAAATAGATAAATGCAAATAGTAATAATAATGATATATTCTTCTACTGTAATATTGGAAAAAAATAAAGTTGGACAAAACCCAGTGTTAGAGATGTTGTGAGGACATGGACAACTTTGTTAGTAGGGGTTGTGATATTTGGGGGACAGTTTGGTAATACGCATCCAATATGAAATGTGTTTCCCCTTTGAAACAAGTCTACATTCAGGTTACCACAGCACAGAAAGATATGTAGTCAAGGACATCCATAAATGTATTGTCTATTATCACAAAACAATGAAAACAACCAGAATGCCCGCCACGCATGAGTTAGTAGAACAAATAATGGCAAATTCTTATAGTAGAACGTTCTCAGTCTTGGAAATGGTGATTAAGCTGAAAATGCCTAAATGACATTTTGCATTAAATACAATCACAAAACAGTGTGCATAATATGAGACCACTTGTAGAAAATTATATGCATATGAGTATATGTATATGCATGGGGATAATCTGGAAGACATGGCACTAAAGATTAAATGGTAGGTATCTCCAGGTGTGGGAGATCTTTTTCTCTCCTTCTTTGGGGAGCAAATTTCACATTGTTTGAATTTTTGATTAAAACAGTAAATATATTTAGTTAAAAGGACTATCAGTGATGGGGTGCCTGGGTAACTCAGTCAGCTGAGTCCAACTCTTGGTTTCGGCTCAGGTCATGGTCTCACAACTGGTGGATTTGGCCTCTGCACTGGCAGTGTGGATTCTCTCTCTCTCCCTCTCTCCCTGAACTTCCCTCCTCTCTCAAAACAAATAAAGAAAACATTAAAAAAAACACAAAGAGCTATCAGTAAGATATTGGCTATAGCTTCTAGCTGAGACTTCTGGAAGGCATTGTGCTTCTTTTAGAAAAGTGTTTTTCAAACTGCAGGTTAAAATCCATTACTGGTTCTAAAATCAGTGTATAGGTTATAGACAGCATTTAAAAACAAAAAACAAACATACAAAGTTGAGTGTTATTTTGTGAACTAATAAAAATTTACTGTTGTGCTTGCTTTGTGAGGTAAAATGTTATCTGTAGGGTCAAACACAGTTCTTTGATGGTATGCTGACAATGTGCTGCTGGTCTGCCAGACTCCTGGGATTCAGACACTGAGGAGATTCCCCCAACCCTCCAACTTTTTGGAGCAAAGAAAATAAAGGGCCCAAAAACAAGTGAGCTGACTTTTCCTGATCTGTGGTACCCAAAGCTGTCTTTCTCCTTCCTTTTACCTACTGCACCAAATGTACCATGGGTTTGTTGAAAGTGTTTCTTACTAGCAGCATCAGGTAATTTGGAGACATAGTTTTTCCAAATAGAACCAATAAATCACTGAGAGCAGGGCTGCTTACACAGCAGAACCTCAAGCTTTTACTTCAGTCTTGCACACGTGAGAATTCCTAGGTGGGAAGGTGCAGGGCCACCTTGTAAGGTTTGTATAGAGTATAATTTAGGGTTTCTTCTTGACCAAATAAAGCATTATATTGATAATGAGCCCAAAAGAAGGCTATAGATAGAAAGGCTGTGCATAGTAATGCTAATATTAATACTACTCATAAAATATTTTATAATCCAAATGCAAATATAACCCAATGACATTAAGCCTTGCAAAAGGTTCTATTAACCATTTTTTTTTAATTTTCTGTATTTTAGGATGCTTTGAAATCTTGGGGCCTTGTGACTAGGGCTCAAGGGAGGGATGGCCCCTCCCAGGGACAACTAATTCCTAGAGATAGCAAACAACTGGCCTGAGTGCATGCCTTTGGTATTCAAACCAACAAATCCAGAGCACATACTGGGATCTGCCTCCTATTATCAGGTTCTGCAGTCTTAGATACTATCCCCCTGCCCTCAGTCACCCCAGGCCAGGTACTAGACAACTAGAAACCACCTCTATAATTCAGAGCCTGCCAAAATTCTCAAACTATCTAATCCCCAGCCTGCTCAGCTGCATATCCTGCTTCACCCATGACTTCCCCCAACAACCACAATAAAGGCTTTGTTCATGTTGTTTTCCTCTTGTCCCTTCTGACTCCTGACAGATCCTGGTGCTTCCCTGTGTGGACTTAGGTGGTATGGCACGTGCCTTTCTCTTGGAAATTGTAAGTAACAAACTATCTTTTCTGTGGCAACAATTTCCTGATCTGTTGGTCTTACCAGCCTGATTGTATCAAATCCTGGGTACATTTTCAAATAAGTGTCAATCAACGCCAAGTAATGTAGGCACCCAAAATTTCCAGATAATTCAGAATTATTAATAGTAGGCTCAAGCCATTTGAAGATTTATACCCCCACTTTGCTAATAGATTTGATACCTCAGAGAATTTATTCTAAGAGCAGAGGAGCCACTTGGGGGAAAGAATGGCATTTAAACTCCTTTGGAATGAAATCCAGAGGTTGCCATAGCCATGATCCTAATGATTCTTATGAGAGTTAACTCAAGAGGTCTAGATTCAGATGATTTTCAGTACAGAACATATGCAAGAGCATTCATTGGTAGCCCTGACAGCAAGGTGGGAATTAACTCTGTGATGTGTCAACAATGGGAACAATGCTTTTCAAACCTTTTCTCAAAGTTCTTTTGCTGAAAGCATTAGGCTACCTTGCCTTTCTTGATTAAAGTGACTTTATGCCTGGAGGAAGGCTGTGAATGAGCAGAGGCTCTCTCTGTTTCACAGAAAAGCTTCTCATCATACTTGGAAAAGGATGGTGTAAAAGTTTTCAGGTCAGTTCACACCAGGGCGATTCTATGTTGGAAGTACTTGTGCTTCTAAAACAACTTGACAACAGGAAATTGTCAAACATTTTCTTTTTTTTTTTTAAATCGTAACTTTTTTAATTTTTATTTATTTTTTTCAATATATGAAATTTATTGTCAAATTGGTTTCCATACAACACCCAGTGCTCATCCCAAAAGGTGCCCTCCTCAATACCCATCACCCACCCTGCCCTCCCTCCCACCCCCCATCAACCCTCAGTTTGTTCTCAGTTTTTAACAGTCTCTTATGCTTTTTCAAACATTTTCTTAAGCTCCTGGAAGCTTACTAGGGGAGTCAGGGATTGTTCCTTCTAGATTTGAGCACTGTACCAGTTTACTTAGGAAAGAAAAATGTTCTAAGAGAAGAGTGAAGCACCTAAACATCAAATTGAACAAGGCTGGCTCAAAACTTTTCCACATGTCTGGGCATGTGGCCCTAGCAGCTCCTGGCAGGGGACACTGGTGGAAACCAGAAGTGCCCTATGAGGCTCTTCTGTTTCACAACCTTGCTGTCAGTTAGGCTGGACATGCTTGGGCAAGGAGGAGAGGTTAGAGTGGATGGTGAGATAAATTGCAGAATACACTGTATATGCATGTCTAGCAGAATTTTCACAGACCCTGATTTCCTGGATTTGGGGAGGAGACATATCTCTATGATGTCTTGATGATAGGTCAGATAAGGAGCTTATTGTGGAAGAATGCATGTCCTCAGAATAGTAGGACTTCATTCTCTGTGTTCTGTCACTGCTCACACATGCTCAGGGCTTATCAGTATCAATTTCCTCACATTCATTACCTCTTTAATGCTCACAATAGCGGTATGATATTATTGTTACATCTATGGTCATGGAGCCTGAGGCTCAAGGATTAATGGTCTTGCCTGAAGCAACAGACAGTGAGGGTCAGGGTATGGATTTTAGCCATGCTTTTAACCCAATCCACACTGTGGCAGACTAAAATTTACCATGTGTCTGTTCCACAAGGTAAGAGGCAGGTCAGCTTTTCTGAAGCAATTCAACTTCACTCATGTTTTTCTTACCCCAAAGGCACTATTACTGGCTATTCCATGTGCTGAAGAAGCTTGCTGTGGCTTGCAGTCACCCAGAGAGGTGTTTTCAGGCAAGTCAAGCAGCTGTTGTCTTCTGAGTCTGACTTTCTCCCTTCCTTCCTTCCTTCCTTCCTTCCTTCCTCTCTTTCTTTCTTTCTTTTCTTTCTTTCTTTCTTTCTTTCTTTCTTTCTTTCCTTCTTTCTTTCTTTCTTCTTTCTTTCTTTCTTTCTTTCTTTCTTTCTTTCTTTCTTTCCTAAACATTTATTTATTTAAATTCAAGTTAGTTAACATACAGTGTAGTATTAGTTTCAGGAGTGGAATTCAGTGATTCATCCCCTACATATAACACCGAGTGCTCATCCCAACAGGTGTCCTCCTTAATGACCATCACCCATTTAGTCCATCCCCCCACCCAAACTCCCCTCCAACAACCCTGTTTGTTCTCTGTATTTAAGAGTCTCTTATGGTTTGTCTCCCTCTCTGTTTTTATCTTATTTTTCCTTCCCTTTTTCTATGCTCATCTGTTTTGTTTCTTAAATTCCACATATTAGTTTGTTAACCAGATGCTTCATTCTACAGTGCAGGCTGGCAAGGTGGAGGGGGTGGAGTTTGTGCTTGGCCACAGGTGGCTTTGGATTTGAGGCCCCAAGAGCTCTTGCTGACCCCTCAGAGGGATCAGGATACATTTGTGTGGAAGGTAAGAAGTTCCTACTATGAATCTGTGCTTGATCCTGGTTGAGGAACCTTTGCTTCTCTTTGATTATAGTAGTCTGCCCTATGTTGCTGTGCCTTTCCACACTGCATTCTTATTCCCAGGTAGGGCCTGGATGCTGGACTGTAGTCAGAACAGAGGGATTTGGGGAGGGTGGGGGGGGGGGGAGCAGAGGCCCAGCATGGGGTGGACTGGAGTCACATGCTTTCCAACTTTATTTACCTTCCCTGAGACTCAGCTTCTTCATTCCAATCTCAAAGGATCATTGTAAAACTTAAAATGAGATTAAATAGGCAAAACTTTAATGTGCTTCACTCATATTAGGCTCTCAATAAATGCTTATTACCACATTCCATTCTCTACCCCTCCCTGGCTACCCCTTCCTTCCTTCCTTCCTTCCTTCCTTCCTTCCTTCTTTCCTCCCTGTATCCATTTCTTATTTTCCTTCCCCCTACTCCACTTTCCAAGGCTCAGTTTCTAGAACCAGATGCTGTCTGGTGGGTTAGGGCAAGATAAGGAAATGCTGACCCCCCTTGGGATGCGCAAATATTACAGAAGCCCTGACCACAGCTCCCTGATCACTGGAGGCAGGGCCAAGGCACAATTCTTGCATTATAATGATATATGTGAGGGGGAAGAATGGAGGTGGAGGAGCAAGACAAAAAGATGGCTATTTGATTGTTCTCTCTTTCCTCCTCTAGATAAAAGTGAAATTCCTGGACTGGAGAACAAAATACTGCCTCACAAAAAAAGAAGACCATTAAAATTTACTTCTGCTGCAATGTAATAAAGGGGACGATAACCCTCAACATCAGGAAATGACTCCATGCTTTCCCTTTCATATTTGAAACCAGAGGTCCTTACAGCTGCTGCCTTCCTCGTCTCAAGCATTAATTTTCTATTACAAATAAAATTAATGAGTTTAGCCAATTTCTGGTGCTCATAAAGTTGTGTTTTTCATTACCAAGGTTAACAGCCTGCTGGATACACCTCCTTTTGGTGGGACGCCCACAGAGCTGTCCTCCACTTATTAGACCTTCAGCTTAAAACTTACCTTTCCCAGGATCCCTCCCTGATTGACTCTGAGCATTATTACCACACTATAATGTCATATTCTTTTAACACCTACACAAGGTTGGTGACAGATTCAAGTCTGATGGGGGAGACAGCCAGTCTGATGGGACCATGCTGGGGAACAACTGGCCAAATTCTTCTCACCCAGGGTAGGGTCGGGAAGCTTTTCAAAAATATGTGATATTTAAGTGTCTAGCAGTACACATGGCTATAGAGCGAGGGACCCTTCTGCCTTGTGTCTTTTCTCACAGTGCAGCTCTGTAGACCAGGGGTTGGCCCATTGTAGCCCATGGGCCAAATCTAGCCATTGCCTGTTTTTGTAAATAAAGTTTTATTGGAACACAGCTATGCTTATTAATTTGCATACTGCCCATGGCTGCTCCTGTGCTATGACTGCCACACTGAGCAGCTGTGGCAGAAATGGTCAGCCCACATAAAATATTTACTGTCTGGCTCTTTATGGAATAAGTTCGATGACCCAGCTGAAGCTTGTTCTGCTGTTTGCAGTAAACTTTCTGATGCTTGATTTCAACCAAAATATTCCTGACCTCTGTTCTGGTGCATTGAGTCTCTTTATAGCTAATGTTAAAATGTTAAGAATTAATACAGTTATAAAATACAAACACAAGGGCTTGATTGTCAGAGTACCTGTATTTGGATCCCTGGTCAAACTAGTCACTAATGACTATATAATAATAATAGTAAATGCAGTAACAGTTTTTATTTGCTCAGCAATTATTATGTGACAGGTATTGGGTTGGGCTTTTGAAATACATTATTTCATTTAAATTCTCGCAAAAAAATCTCAAATATAGGTATTTTTTATCCCCATTTTATAGCTGCTGAAACTAAGGCTCACAATAAGTGGTGAACTTAACTTAAGAATTATATTCACTTTCTAGGCAAAGAAGAGGATATATAAAACCAACAGCTTAAACAAAATTGAATGTTTCCCCATGCTCTTCCCATAATAGAAATCTGCTGATGAGCAAACATGGTAGGTGATGTAGAAGTTTCACTTATAGTTATGTTCTGCATTCTTATCACATTATTTTCCAGTTTTCATTTCTTCTCATGGACCAAAACAGTGGCTGGAGCACCATTCATCATGTGCATTTTCTAGTTAGGAATGATGAAGAAAAGAGAAAAAAGCAAAAAAAGGCCTTTCATACAAAGATCACACAGAATCTTCTGTTTACAGCTCATTGGTCAGAATGAGTCACTTGGCCCTAACAACCCGCAAGGGACCTGTAGGTTTTTGGCTGGCACATTGCTGCCCTGAGTAAAACAGGGATATGGTCTATCAGAGGAATAGAATGAATGTTGGAATGGCCACTAGAAATATCTACTCCGTCTGCCACTTTGGCTTCCTAACTCCTGTGGACATAGTTCTTCCTACACAGGGAACACATGCTTCTATTCCTAAATTACCCCCACCCCAATCTTTTCCAGTAACTGTACCCAGCTTAAACATCTACAGCCTTTCAATGTTGTGCTATGGGCAGCCTTCTCTATCAGTGCCAGATGTGGCTTCTTATAGCCTGGTGACCCATAAGCTAAATATCAGGCTACTTGTTCCTAGTGTACCCAACACATCATTGTGGAGAAAGATAAAACAACCACAATTAAAAAAAAATCCTTCCATTCAGGAAATGGGGGAAGAGATACAGAGATTTTTGGTCTTCAGGGGTAGTTGCATTCTGCTGGGCAGGGATGGTGGGGCTTGCTGCTTGGACAGTGGAATGAGTGGCTTCTGGTTGGCACATGTGGCTGCTTCTCTCCAGCTCACGGGAGCAGCTCCTTGGACAGTGTGGTCTTGTGGTCTCTGGCTCTGTTTCAGGGAGGATTCTCCCCGCTGATCATCTTCCTGCCGCCTTGGAATTGAGCATGGGAGAGACGGTCCTTCCTGGGAATGCATCGTTTTAACACCCTGCAGTGTGGGGTGTAGGACCACGGAAGAGAACTGTTTTAGGGCTTTTGCAGCCTCAGGTTGCTGCAGGCTGGGCTTGAGGTTACTCTAGAAATGCAGTTCTCTCAAAACCCAGATTGATTTCTGGTCTATTTGCCTCTGAGCGCTGTAATGTGCAAATAACCGCAGTCACATTTCTTCATGTCTCGATACCATGTTTTTAAATCAGAATATTCATGTACTTTACTGCCTGGCCTCTGTAGCTTGGTCCATCCCCTTAGTTTGTAAATTCATGATGACCATGATAACACCCTTAATCTGGCATAGACTCCCATTGTTTTTGTGGAGAAATCTTAATGAAAGGTCTTGATAAAGGCTTAGGGTCATAGTTTTATCTTCTATTAGAGTTCCTACTTCAAAGTCTGCCTTTATAACCATTTCCTTATGGGGTACAGCAACATTCCACTATTTTTTAGCTTTGTGAAAACTCTTACACAGCTTATATAGGGCACAAGATGGACAATGTAACATCCCCTTCCCACTCTGCTCACACACCAGCTAGCTCTAGGTGAAGTCCATCTCTCTTCCTGCAGGACTTTGTTGAAAGTAACAGGAATGAGGAGTCACACCAGCATCCATTTTCTTTCTCCCACTTCCCCAGGGATCTAACTTCAGAAGGCATGTGGTCTAACTCCCTATGGAACAGCAAGCAGTCTTGACCAATTGCTTTCCCATTGCATATACGGGTTGCCAACTTTCCAGAGTCTTCACCCACCATGTGGGCTCGATTCCCTTCACAGAACTCAGGGTATGTGCTACATTCAGTTCCATTACAGGAAGCACCTCTTGTACGATAGGAAACTCTCTATCAGTGAGAAGTTGCATCAGGCTCTTCATAGAGACATAACCTTGTGGCTTAAAAACCTAAAGGTTTAACTGGTACATAGTGGTTACGCTCATTCAAAGATGAAGTAGTAGAGTCAGTGTTAAAGACCAGGATGCTCTGCAACATAGCGCAGTTCTGCAATTCATTGCCAAACTGAACTTGATTGAACTTTAGTTTCTCTCTCTGTAAAAGAGGTATAATCATTTTCCTGCTTCACAAGGCTGTTTTGAGAATGAAATGAGATATGGTATAAAGTGTTACAAATATTTGACATTATCCTTAATATGTTTTCCCTTCTGGGAAACTGATTTGCATTTTAAGTAGAACTTTCAATGTCCAGACGCAAAGGAATAATGTTAATGGGGAAACTTTCAGGCACCACACAGGCCAGTATTAGAAATGTTATAGGACACAAACTGCAACCTCCAGTCCCTTTCCCATCATCCTTTATAATTCCCTCCTTCTTATTCTGCCCCCCAAATCCTTTCTTCAACCTCTGCCCCTTTTCCTCACCATGACGCTGAGCAGGTAGCTAGCCTGGTATGTTTGGAGGTCTCTATATGAAGCACCATTTTGATACAAGCCAGAAGGTCAAGCAGGAATCTACACCCCCTGAGTCTTTGGCGTTAGGAGGCTTTTTTCATGGGAACTGGCACAAAGAACGTGGATACCCCCTTACCTCCGAGAGGAGCACTGTGGCTGACCAGGTCTGCCTCCGCAGTCCACAGATCAGACAGTGCAGGGGTGTCTGAGCACACACATTCTCTCTGCCTAAGCTCTGGCTAGCTTGACAGGCTTCAGGGAGGACTCAAACATGCCATATGGGGGGGCATTGTGAGAATTTCATTAGCAGGGTTGAAAGGCTAGGATTCTGGTTGTGAGGAAGAAGGAAGCTAGGAGTCCCGAAGGTTGTGGGTGAGCTATAGATGCAGCTAAGTGGGAGGAACCCCCCCCCATCTCCCTGGACATCTCCTATCTAGTTGGGATCTGTTCTCAGGGGGGATGGTGTAGGAAGCTTTTATTATGGCAAGGAACCTAATGCCTAGACCTGAGAAAGCATTTTTTTTGGGGGTACAGGAATTAAAACCAACCTATAATGAGCACTATTTAGGAAGAACATGGTGCCATTTTCTATATAAATTAGTTCTTTTTCCAAGCAATTATAAAATAGAATGCCAAAAGGTATGAAGAAGAAAATAAAATTCACTGAACCCCATCACCGAGAGATAACCACTGTCGTCATTGGTGTCTGTGGTCTTTCTCTGTGACATTTCTCCATGGATACATACACAGAGGGAGAGGTAAATCATTTCATAAGTATGGAGTCATCCTCTTCATAGTCCATACCTGCTTTCTTCCCTTCTTAGCTTTTGTTGGGGATGTCTTTGTCAGCTAATAGACCCATGTAGATCTTTAGATCTAAGATCTTCTACTTTTGTAAACAGAGTTAGTTTGCAGGGGAAGTAGAGTTGTTAAGCTGTGTGGGAAAGCCTGAGCTTTGCCCGATTGAACAAGGCTCCCCGCAACATCCTTTGTATAACTGTGAGTCATCCTGAAGTCTCCTGGCCCCATAGCTGGGGGGGCGGGGGTCCTGTCTGTGAAACCAGGTGGCCTGTTGTGTGGGTGAGTGAACACAGGCCCTGTTCCATCTGGGAGGGTTGGCGGGGAGGTTGCAGGGGCAGAGCTAATGCTGTTCCCCCATTCAAGAACATCCCTGTTGATGAGAGAGGAAATGTTTGTGAAGTAGCACTGTAGGAGCTCTGGAACAATGCCCTAAGCAGGTATCAGCATTGGCTCTGTCTGAGTAATCCCAGGGGATGAGGGGGCTTGCTCCCCCTTCATCTGGCAGGCAGCTACCCACAGCCATCCACATTTCATGGGCCAAAGCTTGTGGACATCAAGTGGAAGCCAGAACTCCAATTCTTTTTCCCTCTGGCATTCACTGACCCAGCACATCCCAGTGTCTTGGCCTGCATACCTAATCAATCAACAATTCACCCTCTTATTGCCAAAGTAATTTAGCTAAAATGCAGACTGAACTTGGTCACTTCCTTGTTTAAAAGCCTTCAATAGTTCCTAAAGACCAAAGTGGTTTTTCTGAAAGGAGGTTTGTGGGGTTTATGAGGCTCTATGACCTCCTGCCACCCATAGCATCCAGGGAACCATCTGCTGCCAAGAAGAACCTCCCCAAATGGTACTGCTTCTCACTTATATGCCTTTCTTCTGCTTAGGATGCTCCATCGACCTCTTCTGGTCAATTCCCAGCCATCCTTGAAGACTTGAAGACTTGGCTTACGCACTCCTTTCCAGGGAGACTTCCCAGCCCATTTCTTTCCCATCCTTCCTTGCCATGAATCCCTGTGTTCATGTCTCTGCAGAATGCCTGCACTCACCCTGGCACTGCATGCAGCTGATGTTCCCCATGAGGCCTGGGGCTCTTGACTTTGTGTTTCTGGACTTGGCAGTGTAATGTGTATGGAGTTGACATCCAGTGAATTTCTGTTGAACGAGGGATCACTGGGATCATTGTTTTCTTTAACCTTTGGCTTGGAGGTTGAGTCAATGTGCTCATGGAGGAAAGTTGGGAGAATGGGGACAAGTCCAATGACTGAGGGGTCCTGGGTCTGGGTGTACTTGTCTGCCACTTGCCAGACGGTAGCTTCTTCCAGGTAAGCAGCTTTAGATCCCTGGGAGGTCAAGACAGGTGTTAAGCCTGGCTGTACTGTAGTGGTTGGTGCACTGCCTAGGGTTCTAACACATACATAGTCCACAGATCCAAGCTCCAGCTTTAGCTTCATGTACAGCTGGTGTATATGACCTTGGGTGAATCACTTTGTTTTTCTGGGCCTTAGGTTTCCCATATCTAAAATTAGCAGGGAAGTGATTGGACCTTAGTAATAGCACAAAAACATCCTTGCTATCTAAGGGTCATACCCGACATTGATTGCACCACCTTGTTTAGGAGTTTTTGCACCAACCCCCCCTCCCTCTCTAAAGAGCAAATGCCTCAATGTGTTCAAACAATAGAACATGTCCTACATCATCCAGGAAAAACCATGTTCTTTTGACATTCTCCCAGCTCTCATGTTCTATGGCTCTGAGCTCACTCTTCTTGGAGAATTGCCTAAGAAGTAGAGGCTCAGGGAAAAGGAGAGAAGACAGAAATAAGGAAGGTATTTCCTCTGCTCCACTAAACTTTGGAGGAACCGGGGTCTATGAGTCATAAGCAAGGGCCTCCCTCAAGAGCTCATAAGGAAAGCCAAAATGACAATTTCACAAGCCAAGCCAAGACTCTTTTGCTTTCTCTGTAACAGGTCCTTATCTGGGGAAATGTAACTAGGAAGTCAGGCTCCATACCTGAGACCCTTGTTCCCCACCTTCCCCCTGCCTCCTCCACTGCCAAGTATACTGGGTTAAGGGATGAAGCTCCTTGGTCAGCCTACACCAGGGGGTTTCCAGACCTCTTCAGGACTTTTATAGCCATGAGAATTCTGGAATATCTTGTCAATATTTCAAAAAAGTCTAATAAAAATTGGGCTTAGATCTGTTAAGTCTCCAAAGGTTAACTGAGATGCCAAAGACTTTAATTTTGACTTGAATTGTCGTAACTTGGTGTGCTTATTTCATATCTAATGGCAACCCTAATGGGCACTTATAGCATCCATTGAGTTGTTTAAAATTTTTTTTAACGTTTATTTATTTTTGAGACAGAGAGTGACAGAGCATGAACGGGAGAGGGTCAGAGAGAGGGAGACACAGAATCCAAAACAGGCTCCAGGCTCTGAGCTGTCAGCACAGAGCCCGACGCGGGGCTCGAACTCACAGACCATGAGATCATGACCTGAGCCGAAGTCGGCCGCTTAACCGACTGAGCCACCCAGGTGCCCCCATTGAGTTGTTTAAAACATGGGAGACAAAGCAATAAAGATAATAAAATAAACAATTCTTTGCAACATAAGGCAGACATAATAAAAGATCAAA
Organism: Panthera uncia; assembly: GCF_023721935.1. Lineage (NCBI taxonomy): Eukaryota > Metazoa > Chordata > Mammalia > Carnivora > Felidae > Panthera > Panthera uncia. Next base: position 80,852,983 of record NC_064808.1, on the reverse strand, counting down.
GGTCTGGAATAATTGGGAGGAAAGACCTGGAAACCACATGCTCATCCCTCATCTAAAAGTGAGGAACCTGCACATAGGATGGGTCACCCCAGGCCAGCTGGGGTGGGTCGATTCCCACCTTTATGGTTTTTCCTTGACTGTGTAGGACATGTTCTATCCCTTGAATACATTGAGGTATTTGTTTTTTTGGAGGAGGGCAAAAACTCTTAAATTAAGTGGTGCAATCAGTGTTAGGTCAGACTTTTGGGCAGCAAGGATATTTTTATGTCATCACCAAGGTCCAATCACTTCCCAGGTTGATGAAAAAGCCCCAGTGCCTTTTTGGGGAGTGTGTTCTGATGAGAAAATCATTATGTAAGGGTGTTCCATTCTGCTAATGCAGAACTCTGAAAAGGTTCGAGTGTGGTTTTGGCAAGCTGGGTGTGAGGGCAGGACTGGTAGCCTTAGCCTTGCTTATTGAACACCTCCTGTATGATGGGCTCTGTGCTGAGTGGTGAGGGTGTAGAGATGGACAAGGATGCCAGGTGTCATTGGGCACTGCAGAGATATGTCAACAACTAAAATCATAACAGGCACACACACAAAAATCATAACACATAGTAAAGATTCAGAAAACATTTTTGGATAAGTAAAGAAGGAAAGACAAGGAGTGCTATATCTGCCACATAGACAGCAACATTAGCATGTTCAGCAAGGTGCTATCATTGCTTATTTGGGAATCAGAGAAGAGTGCATAACTTGTGAATTAAAAATCTCAGTGTTAGTGAACCTGAAAAGGCACTGCAGGCTGAGGGCACAGCCTAATCAGAGACACAGATATGAGAGGGTGTGGGATATGTGGTCTGCTTTATAAGGCACCAGAGTTCATGTGTGTGAGGTAGCTGGGGCCAGATATTAATGAGGAATGAAGGCAGGGGCTTCACTGTAAAGGCCCCGACTGCCAGGGAAGTATGTTGCATTCCCTAGTGTGAGGTACCTGGAGTCCCCAGAGAGTCCCACTCAGATCTCTGCTCTAACTCTGTTTAATCTTAAGTTTGAGGAGAGAGGGGACCAGATTGTCCAGGCCCCACATTCTCTGGCCTTTGAGTCCCTCCCATGCTTGCCCATGCAAAATCTTAGAGAATCAGTGAGAAAATGTGACTTGTGTCCTGGCTGGGAGCCCCATCCTCAGCCTCAGAGGGGGAGGAATCTCTGGGTATGAAGATATAGAAGTACCAACAACCTATCCTCAGTTTGGTTCTGTTAGCTTGGGTCAGGGAAGTCAGATGGAAGGTGCTTCTCAGGGGCCAGTTTATAGTAAGCTGCAGACGCATGGAGCCTGTGCTTGCCAGATGGTAAATACCCAGAGGACAGAGCATCTTCAGCTGATGGAAGGAGGGGACCAGTGTTTGTTGAGGACCTACTTGCAGCCAGGGACTAGAATGAGCAGTTTGAAGTAGGCTACCTTATTTTAATGCTTATAACAACCTATGTGGTTTGCCCCTGTTTTATAGATGTGGCAACTGAGGCTCAGAGAGGTTAAGCTTCTTGTCCTGAATCATGCTGTTAATAAGTAAGGGTGCAGGGATTTGAACCTAGTTACCTACTCTGGTTTCAGTGCACTTCTTTCTCTGTTCCCTTTCCCTCTTTACTGACCATATTGGCCAAAGATCTCAGTGGAGTCCCACTTTGTACCATATGTAACTTTAGGAGGTTTTCCCAGGGTGTGATGAGAGCTATTCCATTTCTCTCCTGACCCCACTTCTGCAACTGGATCACTTTAAGAAGATGGTTACTTCCCAGATCGTCTACAAATTGAGGCCACTGCTATTGCTCCTTTCTCTCCCCTCCACTACACTGACTTAGGGAAATACCCCCTTGGTCTGTTTGAAGTTGGCTTGTACTTTGCTCAGCCCTGGTAAGTGACTATTGGTGAGATTCAAGTGCACAGAGTCAAGACTAAGGAGGCAGAGAGGAAAGAATCACAAGCCTGTGGTTGGGATTTGGTGACTCTATCTCATTTGTGGATTCAGCTTTGGATCTAGATCTCGCTGTTCTCTGGACTCCCTGATGAGCTCTTCTTCCTGCTGAGGTAGAATTCTTCCCTCCAATGCCTAAGACAGGTTCTGTGCAGAGGCTCTTGGGGACCAGAATAGCAGCTGGAATGGTGCCATAGAGTGATTATCCAAATGGTGACTCCAGGCTGGGTGAGGAGGCAAGGCTGTAGGTGTCTCCACCATGCTGGTGGCTTCTTGCTGAGATAAGCAGCTCCTCAGCTGCCCATGGAGGCAGGTTAATGCATCCCATGATTGCAGAGGGCTTCCTTGCCAAAGAGATATTATTCCCCATGAGCCTGAGGTCTCTCAGTGCCTTAGTGCTCAGGGAATTATAGCCAGGAATCTCCATCTCAGTTCACTGGAGAAGAAAGCAGTGGGCACCTCAGTACCATTAACTGTGCTGTGATTAAGTGGATCCCAGTGAAACTCTTCCCTGCAGGATAGCTGCCAAGGGCTGTAATCGCATAATTATTTATTCCTGGGGTTAAGTATCTGCCCTTATTAGACCCCAAGCTTGCTGAGAAAGGGCCACTAGGAACTGTTCGCTCTCAGTAATATAGTTAATGAAGATGAAGATATTTCATGCTTATTAAGTGACCATGAGCTGGGAGGGAAACGTGTAGAGGACAGGGAAAAACTGAGGCAGGGAATCCCACAGGTTCAATGCATCCCCACACAAGAATGCAGCAAGAGAGAGCTTCCTGGAGGAAGAGACTGGTATGTGTCGGCATCAGTGCCAACTAACCAACAGCTGTGGCATCTTAGGTGAGTCTTTTAGCCACTTTGAACCTCAGCTTCCTCATCTATAAATAGTGGATTTTGGGGGCGCCTGGGTGGCTCAGTTAAGCGGCTGACTTCGGCTCAGGTCATGATCTTGCGGTCCGTGAGTTCGAGCCCCGCGTCAGGCTCTGTGCTGACAGCTCAGAGCCTGGAGCCTGTTTCGGATTCTGTGTCTCCCTCTCTCTCTGACCCTCCCACATTCATGCTCTGTCTCTCTCTGTCTCAAAAATAAATAAACATTAAAAAAAATTTAAAAAAAATAGTGTATTTTGAATATCTACAGATTTTTATCAGTTCTGACATTATGGTTCCTGGGAGCCTTTAGGGAAAAGACTTCTCTCCACTATTTTATCATATTTGATCTTTGATCTTCTTTGGTTAGGAAAGACTATAGTTAAAGAAGAACCCCCTCAGTGAGAAAGCTGAAAGGCTAGTGGAAAAACATGTTAAATTGATCCTCTGTGATTCCAGGGCCCCCAGGAAACTTCTATTTCAATGTTCTGATTGTATATGTCTCCTCTCAGAGTAGAGATGTACAATGACTGTGCACTTCTTTCTTTTTTAACCCTTAATTTATTTATTGTTTTTTAAAATTTACATCCAGACTAGTTAGCATATAGTGCAACAATGATTTCAGGAGTAGTTTCCTTAATTCCCATTAGCCCCTCCCCGCTCCCACAACCCCTCCAGTATTCCTCTGTTTTTTCTCCACATTTATGAGTCTCTTATGTTTGTCCCCCTCCTTGTTTTTATATTATTTTTGCTTCCCTTCCCTTATGTTCAACTGTTTTGTATCTTAAAGTCCTCATATGAGTGAAGTCATGTGATATTTCTCTTTCTCTGGCTAATTTTGCCTAGCATAATACACTCTAGTTCCATCCATGTAGTTGCAAATAGCAAAATTTCATTTGCTTTGCTGAGTAATACTCCATTGTATATATATATATATATATATATATATATATATATACATACCACATCTTCTTTATCCATTCATCCATCGATGGATATTTGGGCTCTTTCCATACTTTGGTTATTGTTGATAGTGCTGCTGTAAACATGGGGGTGCATGTGTCCCTTCGAAACAGCATACCTGTATCCCTTGGATAAATACCTAGTAGTGCAATTGCTGGGTCGTAGGGTAGTTTTATTTTTAATTTTTTGAGGAACCTCCATACTGTTTTCCAGAGTGACTGCACCAGTTTGCATTCCCACCAGCAGTGCAAAGGAGATCCTCTTTCTCTGCATCCTCGCCAACATCTGTTGTTGCCCAGGGTGTTAATGTTAGCTATTCTGACAGGTGTGAGATGATATCTCATTGTGGTTTTGATTTGTATTTCCCTGATGATGAGTGATGTTGAGCATTTTTTCATGTGTTGGGTGATCATCTGGATGTCTTCTTTGGAGAAATGTCTATTCATGTCTTTTGCCCATTTCTTCACTGGATTATTTGCTTTTTGGGTGTTGAGTTTGATAAGTTCTTTATAGATTTTGGATACTAACCCTGTATCTGATATGTAGTTTGCAAATATCTTGTCCCATTCCATCAGTTGGCTTTTAGTTTTGCTGATTTTTCCTTTGCTGTGCAGATGTGTTTTTTTGTGTGTGTTTTTTTTTTTTTTTTTTTTTTTTTTTTTTTTTTTTTTTTTTTTTTTATGAGGTCCAAATAGTTCATTTTTGCTTTTGTTTCCCTTGCCTCTGGAGACATGTTGAGTAAGAAGTTGTTGTGGCCAAGATCAAAGAGGCTTTTGCCTGCTTTCTCCTCGAGGATTTTGATGGCTTCCTGTCTTACATTTATGTCTTTCATCCATTTTGAGTTTATTTTTGTGTATGGTATAAGAAAGTGGTCCAGGTTCATTCTTCTGCATGAATGACTGTACACTTCTTTTATTTTTTTATTATTTTTTTATTTTTTCAATATATGAAGTTTATTGTCAAATTGGTTTCCATACAACACCCAGTGCTTATCCCAAAAGTGCCCTCCTCAATACCCATCACCCACTCTTCCCTCCCTCCTACCCCCCATCAACCCTCAGTTTGTTCTCAGTTTTTAAGAGTCTCTTATGCTTTGGCTCTCTCCCACTCTAGCCTCTTTTTTTTTTTCTTCCCCTCCCCCATGGGTTTCTGTTAAGTTTCTCAGGATCCACATAAGAGTGAAAACATATGGTATCTGTCTTTCTCTGTATGGCTTATTTCACTTAGCATAACACTCTCCAGTTCCATCCATGTTGCTACAAAGGGCCATGTTTCATTCTTTCTCATTGCCACGTAGTATTCCATTGTGTATATAAACCACAATTTCTTTATCCATTCATCAGTTGATGGACATTTAGGCTTTTTCCATAATTTGGCTATTGTTGAGAGTGCTGCTATAAGACTGTGCACTTCTAAGATTACGCCCAATGACAAAATTGGCAAGAGGGATAGGGAACTGTCCAGGAGAGAAAGCTTCTGAAACCCATGAGGGACAATTCCATTTCAGAGGATTTGGTTCTTACATTGTGCTTCACAATGTATCAGATGCCAAGGGAGGGGGACCAGAGACCACTGATCTCATCCTTAAGGAGCTTACACTCAGGGGATGAGGTTAAACACAAACACTGGAACATTTAATATTTTGCTATCAAAAAAAGAAAATCAGTGGTGGAGGGGTTCAGAGGACATGGAGGGGTTCTCAGTGACCTGAGAGGGGCTCAGGTTTGCAGTGGGTTTAGTCATGAGTGGATACAATTTAGTGGCATATTGGGGGAATTTAAAGCACAAGGGATGGTGTGAGCAAAAGGAGATTTGCAGTCTTTGCAAAGAGGAGGGAGAGGAAGTGATGAAGAGGAAGGACAGTGAGGAGGAAAAGGAGGAGAATATTGGAAAGAAGTAGGGGGTAAGGGAGAAAAAGAAATCTGTATGGAAGGAGACTCTGAGGACAAGCCAGCATGCAGGCACATGTGCTTCTCTGGCACCACTCTAAACTGTGGGCTTGGAATTTAGTCTGTGAGGAGAGCTGAATATTGGGGAGGGAGGGGCAGAGAGGAGAAAAGATGAAGGCATTTCACACTGGGAAGTGGGGAAAGCCCTAATGAAGCAAATGCTCCCAAGAGGGCCCTGACCCTTCCTGCTCTCAGGAGAAAGTACCCCCACAAACAGTGAGTGACAAGTCCAAAATTCAGGAGCCTGAGCCATTAGGGGCAGCTGAAAATGTGCTAAGCCTGCTTTTCCCTTTTCCCTGATGAATCCAGCCTCCTGGATTGCCTTCCTCATTTGTTGGATCACTTTTCCCTTGGTGTAATCTTCATGATCATGACTTGAAGATTGGAAGTTGGACATGGGTGTGTTTGCCCTGTTATTGGGGTGTCAGCTGCCTCCAGAAGAATGTCTACTCTTCAGAGGGATATAACAGCACCTGTACTGGTGTATCTCCTCTCCAGCATACAAGGAAATGGGGCTGGCTTCCTGACTCTCTCCCTCTCCTCTATGGGGAAACTCCTTAGAGCTCACATCTTCCAGGATTCTTATTGTCTAAGTTCCCATGCCAGCAGCATCTTTACTCAAAGTTTAACTATTTAATTTTTCACTCAATTGTTTAGAATGCTTGCTTTCTTACTCTTAACTCCTTTAAATGGGCATGCATCTATACCTGCCTTCTTTCATCCTTAAGCTGTCCTGAGAGGAGGGCTTTGTGCTAGAATGAGATTTTGTTTAATATCCCCAGCAGCAAAATACATTAGGTTATTTCTATGTCCAAGTTTCCCTTCCCCACAATGATCTCCTTATTCCCTTCCCACCTAGAAATTGAGGGAAGCAATGGGGTGGGAGATAGAACTTTTAGAAAGATACTTTTTAGGTAAGACAAAGGCCTTTTATAGTGGCAATGGCTATTGGAATTGTTTCCTTTTGTTATTTATTGCTGGGGCTTTCACATAGGAGTTCATCTGACTCTGTCAAGGCTTTAGTATCAAGTAACAGTTGGGACCAACTCCTTCCTGCTGTAATGAAAGAAAAACAATCTTTCATAGTGAAACAGATTTAGGTTATTTTCTGTAAGAAATTCCAAAGTGTCAAAAACTGAATTCCTTCAGTACATTTTATTGGGGAGGAGGCTTCCCAAAGGCCCCAAGTGGAGAAAGATGGTTGATCTGTCTAGAATAGATTTAAAAAGTACAGGTTTAAGGTACTGGTGGCCTGGACCAAATGACCCCTAAATCTCTGATTTTGTGACATTTCCGATCTCTGCCTGAATACAAGTCACCACCCCTCCCTCCATGCTGCCCTGGAGACCTGGACTATTTTCTCCTCTCTGAAAGAGAAGGGAAACATCCATTATGAAAGCCAATTGGTACAATTTGAACCTGCATTCAATTAAAAACTAAATTAAGCAGGTTCATAAAATATAACCTCCTGGTTTAACAAGCTTGATTTTGGAAGTGGCTACTCAGACCTTGGCTGAGGGCGGTGGTAGAGGGTAGGGCAGGGGGAGATGCACAGCTGTCAGGAGAGAAAGTCTTGTCATTCTCTTACATCCAAATTAGTTGTGGCCACCTGACCCAGGGCTTTTGAGTCCCCTGCAGTGTCAGTGTGGGAGGAGTCATTGCAGGTCATACAGGTCACTCTGGGCTCACTTGATGGATGCCTATCTCTGAAGTCTATATCTGTTTGGGAGAGGTGCTGGGCCACACCTACAGCAGACCTAACCTTCAGACACCTAACGGCCAAGTCCTGGCTCTCCTGCCCCACTTCCCATCCTTCATCACTGCCCACTGTTGACCAGGTACCATAGCAAGAGAGGATGGCACACACATTGCAATTATCAGCTGTGATCTTCTGCCTTTTGCATGTATGTTGGGGAAAAACAATTCAAAAATGGAGAAACCCCACATTGATTTTACAGGGAGTTGAATGGAGTTGAGGGACAGGAAACACCAGAATGTATATATTTTCAGTTATATATACTTACATCATTTCAAAAAAGATTTGAGAAGGCTGGCAGAATGGAGCTTGGAGAAGACAGTCCTCACCTGTGAGGATAGTTATCATTTTTGTGTTTATGACCAAGCAAATCCAAAGTGATGGAAGAAGAGACAGAGACTGGCAACACTGCCTCTTTAATTAGGGTAAAAGGAAAGCAGCCCTGAGGAAGCTGATGAAAACCTGGCTGAGTTAGGAGACGGGCACTGCAGCATGGGCAAGCCAAAGGAAATGTAGGCCAATAAAGATTCAAGACAAATTATAAAGGAGGGCTCTTGAATTCCTGTAAGTAGACATTTGGTTTATTACCACAAAGGGCAAAAGTTGAAAATTGGTATGATTCTTATCTAAATGTACTTATATGTTTATGTTCTTTTAAATTATTCTTTAAACTATATATCTGATATTAGTTTAGTCTTCTTTAATTGTGTTTAATTAAGTAACTGCCTCAATTTAATTTTAGAAATAAAAAACATACATCTGAAATAGTATTATTTAATATTTTGCTTGGTTGTAAGGAAATTTGCTTTTATATGGCAACTGTATTCCACTAGAAGAGCATGCTGGGTATTGGGACACTTGAACCAGATCATCTTGTTTCCTGGAAGCCTGGCAGTTCATATTGTGAAGTTATAGTTCAGACATTAACATTAAACAGCTAACATTGAATGTGCACTCATTAAATGCCTGGCACTGTGCTCAGTGCTTCACCTGCTATATGTAGCCCATGGCTGGCTCTCTACCTAATCCCATTATCCTTTCTTTCTGTTTTGGAACTATGCAGTCCTGTGTTTTAGGGGAGCTGACCTTACCCATGGGGCAAGTCAATCATGGTTACATTTTCCTAGTAAGTCCCTGGCTTACAAAAGGGTAAGAGCATGGGACACAAGCTTGGCCAATGAGGTAAAAGGGGAGGTAAGATGATAAGCACATGAGAAAGATTTCCTAAAAAGAGACATAAGGCAGAGCACCTCTCTTTTTCCTCTGATGTGTCATGACCAGTTGTGATGCCAGGACAGTGGCAGCTGTGACCATGGGTGGACCTTGAATGAAGATGGATCCAACATAATGAGGGTAGCAGAATGAAATGATTGGAATAACCTAGGTTCTTGAAGACATTGTTGAGTCATTCAATTAAAAAATCCTGGGATGTTTCTACATTGTAACTATTTGTTTTATGGGCTAATAAACTGCCTTATTTGGGTGAGCTTGTTAGTCAGAATATTTTGTACCCATAAATAGCCATGCATCTATTTATTAAACCAATAATCTTATAAAGTAAATATTAATATTATATTCATTTTGTTGGTTAGTAAATTGATGCTCAATTGATGCTCAGAGTGGCCAAGTGGCCTGTCCAGGGCCATACAGCCAGGAAGCACCAAAAGTGAACTCAGGTCACTCCAGAGCCATTGCTCCAGACCATTACATTATCTAATAAACCTGCTGTGGCCACTTATCTGAGGGGCCCTCTGGAATGATAGCTAGACAAATTGGAATAAAATCACATAAAGCATTGCCCTCTTGTCCTCCTTCTCTGGCCAGAGAGTAACTGCAGCAGCAACACCATTTTTTATTGCAAAGGGTGACAATTTGTATCCTTCATTTTATCACACCGTCTCTCAGTGGACAGTCAGGCTCAAAAAATCAATCCTCCACTGACTCAGTCCCCCCAAAGGTGCATCTGACAACAGGAACTATTTCCAAACTGCAGGCTGAACAAGGGCAGTGACTTTCCAGAGAGTTGTGGGTGTTTATTCAGTTATTTGTTTTGAAATTCAGACAAATTTCTCTCTGCCCCCAGGCTGACAAATCCCTGTCCCTTTGCCTTGGTGGTATGAGCTGATGACACAGTCCTGTTTGTTCCCCTGGCCTCCAGGCGGCCTCAGATCCCCAAAGCAAACCACATGATTACTCTGATTGTTTGATCCCATCTGGACCCAGCAGTGATCAGGACACAGCTGGTTTATGGGTCACTTTGTCAAAATGTTCCAACCTCCAGTGTCTCCTTCCCTGAAGCTAGGAGAACATTGTTATGAAAAGTGCCAGGGGCATCCAGCGGGCATTGGCAGCTTCCAGGATTTGGGAATAGAACCAAGGGGAGGAGTCACAGCAAATATGGGAACAGAAGGCAGAGAGAACAGACAGGTGGAGGGGAGTGCTTGAGAAGGACAATCAGGGAATGAATAAGACTGGCTCAGTAAGAATGATAATGATAATAATAATAATGACAATAAAGTTCATATCTGTATTTTCAATGTTTTCAGAGCACTAACTGGAACCTCACAGTACCCTATGATATGTGCTGTGTCAATATAACAATGAACACTTGACAGCAATGACAATAGCTATTCTATTTTTGATTCATTATTTTGTGTCATGACTTTACTAATTACATGCATCACATTTGATCCTTATAACAACCCTGTGAAGTGAATACTATTATTGTTCCCCTTTCACGATGAGGAAGCTGAGATCCAGTGGGGTTAAGTGAGTTTTCCAAGGTCACATAGCTAGTAGGCATGAAAACCTGGGAGAGAACACAGGTCTTCTGGCTCTGAAATTAATGAGCTCCCAGCTAGCCCAGAGATATGGCCCAGGACCTGAGCCCTTGGCTGGGCATCAGGATAAATTTGCCTCTTGTACCCAGAAGCTGGCAGAAATTCCAGGGAGTTGCATCTTTCATTAGGAGAAAAAGAGATGAGTCCTCTACCAGGATTGGCTTGTGGAGTGGTTTATTAACTCGGCATTTTGCTGACAGTGCAATTTGTAGAGCAGTTAATAGTAATGAAACACTGGTGAGTGTCAAGACACACAGGAAGATGTAAAGTGAGAGGAGGCTGCCAGCCATTCCAGCTGCCCTTTGCTAGGATTAATGAAGCCTGTGTGCTCTCCTGATGTTGACAGTGCCCAGAAATGTCAGGTACCACCCAGGCTGTCTTGTGAGCTGTCAAACTCCCTTCCAATCTCCTCCCTTCCTGCCAACACCAGTCATGGGGGGAGACATTGGCATAACCTGAAGCCTCCCCTTTTCTTCCACACTTGAGTTTGGGGCTTTGATGGCCATTCAGGCACATGTTTTGTAATTTTGGAACCAACTTTGAATTCAGTTCCCAGACCTTTCATAGCATGTTACCATGGCCCATGTTACTTTGTATAGTAAATGTGGAGAACAGCTCAACTCCATAATGAGGATAAAATTTATTCTAGTAACTGAATCTCAGTTAAAGTCACCACAAGCTATTTATTGATGTTTTTAAAAGAGAAACATGAAAGAATATGCACCAACAGAGACAGCTTGAGCTGAATTGCCCAGCCTCACACATCCTGGCTTTTATGGGTGTGGGTTTTGAACACAGATTGAGCTGGGGCCCCTGGGGCCCTGTCTCTCCTTGGCACAGGAAGGTGAAGTCAGCAGAGGAGCTGAAGGAGGAGAGCAGGAGCTAATGGAAGCTATCTCCCCTCTCAGCTCCTGAAGGGCAGGTCCGGTGTGTTCATTCTGCTGTCTTTGAGCACTTTTCATGGCTCTGCTGCTCTTCTCAGTTTGGAGAAAGAAAGAGCATTTGGGATGCAGGAACTGGTACCCAAGAGCTCCTTCTGGTGGCAGAGGTGGACACGTAAATAAGTTTATTTCAGGAGAAAAAGGCTGTGACAGAGGCGTGAAGGGAACATCGTGCCAGGAAAGAGAGGAGTGTCTGCTAAAGTCTTCCCAGAGGGTGCCAGTTGGGTGGACAGGCTCGGGAGGGGCATTCTCCCCAGTGGAGAGATGAGGAAGGGGCAGCATGGTGTGGTGGGAAGCAGGCAGTTTAAATCTGGTTCTGATAGTTCCTTACTATGAGACCTTGGGCATGTTAACTAATTGGTCTAAGCCTCAATCTTCTTATCTGTGAAGTAAGAATAATGATGCCCATTTTACATAATTGTGGTCAGGATGTAATATGAATGAGAAATTAATCTACCTGAGGTTATTTCTGTGAATTTTGGTTTCTCCATTAAATTCTCAAGGCTTGGAATTTTCCGAGAAGAGTGGTCCCTGTTTGGAAAAGGCCACAGAATGTTTCTGTCTGGAAAGGGTGTGTGCTAAGAAGGGTCAAAGGCTGTTGGTTTGGGGATAGTTATTCCCTGCTGGATCTGCTTCTCACCTATGCACTTGCACAGGGTATTAGATTCTGTGCTTGACTAGTACGCATGGAGGGCCTTAAAACTGAAATAATAGCAGAAACATTAAGATTATGCAGATATGGCAAAGTGAAGAACCTAAAAATACTCCAGGAAGGCAAATGTTCAAAGTTTATCATACAGCACAGTAGCAGGCTCTGGGGGCCCTGGATCTCTGACCCATGGCTTAAAGTGCTTTGTGAATCAGCCAGAAGCCAGACATCAGGTGACTCTTGGACCCTATTCCAAGAGTAGGTAAGCAAGTCTGTGTGGGACCCAGCAATCTGCATTCACAATGGAAGTGCCTGGGTGGTTCTGTTGCAGACAGTCCCTGTGCCAGGGTACGTACACATCTGGAATATACTGCCCACCATGATCAAGCCACCTCTCTCAGTCAAGTCCTTGGCTGTAGCAAGGCCTAGAAACAAAATGGAGAAATAAAGTGTCAGGAAAAGCCTTGGTCCTAAGGCTATTTGGTCAACAGGAAATATGCCGGTGCCCTGGCCTTGGAGACTCTGGAGTGTCTAGCTGGTAGAATATCGTTGGGGCTGGTTTGGAGGCTGCTGCCTTAAGGGCAACCACCCATAGCAAATGTCTAAGCAGCAAGGCACACTTCCTTCAAAGGCCAACTCTTAAGTGAGGGTACCCACACAAGGCAGGATTCAAGGGGCCCTGGAAGCTCTTATTTCGGAAAGTCTCCCTCTCTGGCCTTCAGTTCTCTCTAACTTACATGGGTAAAAATTTCAAAAGTCCTGCTAATATGCAGACATGTTACCCAAAGGTGGAGCCCACAGACCTGTTAGCACAGAGTGAGTTTCTCTGAAGAGAAGTGAGTTAGTTGTTGAAACCATAGACCAGGACATTGAAGGAATGACAAATTGATTCAACCTGAATCAAGAAAAAATTGTCCAGATGGGCATGGGAGTTAAATTAACTTAATGAATTCAACCCACTATTTTTTTTTTAAATTTAACGTTTATTCATTTTTTTTTTTGAGAGGCAGAGACAGAACATGAGTTGGGGAGGGGCAGAGAGAGAAAGAGACACAGAATCTGAAGTAGACTCCAGGCTCTGAGCTGTCAGCACAGCCCAAATTGAGGCTTGAACCCACGAACCGTGAGATCATGACCTGAGCTGAAGTTAGACACTTAACCAACCAAGCCACCCAGGTACCCCAAATTCAACCCACTATTCAGGTCTGAAATTGGTTCTGTAGAAAGACAGTCCCCATTCCTACTTGCAGCACCCAACTAATGGTATTACTGAGAGAATGAAATACAGAATAGGGATGTTCTGCGGAGGATAGTTATAGATGAGGATGGGGCATGTGAGTAAGGTCTTGAAGGAAGAGCAGGACTTTCACCAGTAGAGGTGAGGTGTGTGTGTGCATGTTTGCATGTGTGTGTGTGTGTGTGTGTGTGTGTGTGTGTGTGTGGTATATTTCTAGAAGTGGTAACCTAAGCAATTTCAATTTGACTGAAGAATTCATATAGGAGGGGGATAGGGTCAGAGTCTTACTCAAGAGTCTGCACTACTGGGAGTCCATCGAGGGTTTATGAACAGGAGACAGGATATACTTTGAAAAACCAATCTGGTGGTGTAAGATTGCAGCGGGTTGATGAGGGTGCATAGAAAACAGTCCTGGGGCTCTTACTGCTGTGCAACCACAATGAAGGCTTACACCCATAGATGGCCTTTGGAATAGAAATACTCTCATATAACACTTGTTGAGTCCCCACTCCATGCAGGAATTTTACATTAGTAACTAATTTTAGCAATTGCAGTAAGGTGAAGATGATTCTTTCATTTTTTTCAGCCAATATGCATCCAGGGCTTCTATGACACACTTGCTATGGGAGAGACACGATCTCCATTTTGCAGACAGGATACCTTCAAATATATTTTTTATTGCTCATTTTACAGAGAAGAAAGCTGAGATGCAGAGAAACCCAGCAACTTGCCCAAAGCTCACTAGCTAGCAAATGGTAAAATGTGGATTCGAACCTAAGTCTTGCTGGCTACATATGACATAGCAACATCTGTGGACATTTCCTAATTACTAATGAGAGACTTTATATGGGTTATCATTTAGGATACATTATTTATTTTCACAAAAGCCCATATGAGGGAGCTATTAATTATTGGTCCATTTTTGGAAGAAGAAAGTGAGAAAACAGAGAGACAAAGTTGTCCAAGTTATTCAGTGAGAGGAAGAGCCAAAACTGGGTGTTTGTATCCAGGTAATCTGATCTAAGGGCCTTACTATTTATTTTTTTTAAGTTATTTTATTTATTTATTTGTTTGTTTGTTTGTTTATTTATTTATCTAGAGAGTGTGTGAGCAAGGGTGGGGCAAAAAGAGGAGGAAAGAGAGAATCCCAAGTAGGCTCTGCACTGTTAGCACAAAGTCCTGTGTGGGATTCAATCTCACAAAGTGTGAGATATGACCTGAGCCGAAATCAAGTAGGTTGCTTAATCTTGAGCAACCCAAGGTACCTTTTAAGGGCTTTACTTTTGAGCATTACACCATCCAAAGCTTGATCACTTCTCCCCCCACCACACCTCTTCTTTCCTAGTTCTTCTTCCAAAAAGAATTCTGTGTGGTTTTTATCCACTCTTTGCGGTGTGTGTAGGTGGCTGGTGCAGATTTGCACCAGAAGTGTCAAGGTGCTGTGTCAGCTACATATTTCTTGCCTCCTGGATCTGTGTGGCACCTTGTCCCCATGGACCCATCCACTCCTATCCTCACTGGCCTCCTTGTTAAGGGTGGAGTCTACCTCACGCACTGAATACCCTGAGTCCATCCTGTCATTCTGAAAAGTTTGCTCCAAAACTGAGCTCCTGGTTTGTGACCACAGGTCTGTCCCTCTCATAGTTTTCCATATCCAGGAAGCAGTCATTACATCCTTCCAGTGACCCACACAAAAACCATAGCAGCCATCCTTGATTCCTTTTCCTCTCAAGCCACATCAAAGAATCGTGTCATCTGTATTACCTTTAAAACACTTCCAGGGGCACCTGGGTAACTCAGTTGGTTAACTGTCCAACCTCAGCTCAGGTCATGATCTCACTATTTGTGGGTTTGAGGCCCTAGTTGGCTCTGTGCTGACAGTTCAGAGCCTGGAGCTTGCTTCAGATTCTGTGTCTCCCTCTCTCACTGCTCCTCCCTCACTAGGACTCTGTTTCTCTCTGTCTCTCAAAAATAAATAAATAAATAAATAAAGGTTTAAAAAACTAAAAAAGAAAGTACTTTCAGAATCCAAGTTTCACCCCCTCTCCTCTGCTGCAGGAAGCCCAGTCTTAACCTCTGTGGCTTCTCTCTAAATGTTTTCTGGCTGCTACCTTTGCCCCTCACCATCTCTCCTGCAGTCAGAGGGATCTTTAAAAAATACATCAGATGTCATGTCTCTGTTAAAAATACTCCAGTGGCTTCCCTGTGACTGGGAGTTAAGATCCTGCAGTGGCCCTTAGGGCCCCAATGGTCTCAGAGCTTGTCTCTTGCTCTCTGTCCCTTGCACACTCTATTCCAGCTATATTGCCTTTTTATGTTCCTTGAACATGCTGAGCATGCTTCCGCCCCAGGTCCTTTGCACTTGGTGTCCTTTTTGCCTGGAATACTCATCCCTTGTTTCTGCATGGCTGATCCTTCACTTGCTTTAGGTCTATACCAGTCAGCATGGACTGACATATGCTACAGTATCAAATACCCCCATTTAAGGTAATGAGGTTATTTCTCCATTACAAAACATGTCCCTTTCAGGCCAGCTAGAGTCTCTTCCCCGTGAAATCTTGTCTTGACAGCCAGGCTGACTGGGCTACACTCTGGGACACTGCAGAGAACAGGAGGGAGCCATGCAGTAACAGCTGAGTGGCCATGTCATTGGCCAGTATATGATACACAGCCACCCCTTATGTCACCTGGGTGGGGGAGAGTCCCCTGCCCTCTGCCAAGTTGGAGAAAGAGCAGGGAGATTTGTGAACAGTCTCTGTTGTATGCCATCCCTCCTTGTCCCTAGGAATTTTCTTTCTTCTTTTTTTCTTTTGTGGTATTTTCTGGAGCACTCACCATTTTCCAATATTCAATATTTAGTTGACTGCCTCTCCCTGATCAGAATGCAATTTCTATGAAGGTAGGATCTTTGTCTGTTTTGTTTACTATCATGTCTTGGTGCCTAGAACCATGAGCACCATATAGCAGATGCCGAATATATATTTATTGAGTAGATGCTATAGAATGAGTTGTACCCCCTCAAAATGAATTGTACCCCCTGCTCATGTGATTACATTTGGAGATAGGACCTTTAGAGAGGGAATTAAAGTTAAATGAGGTCATAAGGGTGGAGCTCTGATCTATCAGAAGAAGAGACACCAGCTATCTCTTATTCTCCACAAGCACAATAAGGAAAAGTCATCTGAGGATATAACAAAAGGACATCCAGCTGTGAGCCAGGAAGACAGTGCTCACCAAGAAGACAGTGCTCACCAAGAAATGACCCTGACAGCACCTCCATCTTGAACTTCCAGCGTCCAGAACTGTGAGAAATATTTTTTGTTGTTTAAGTCACCCAGTTTGTGGTATTTTGTTATGGCATCTCTAGCTGACTAAGATAGAAGACAGACAAAAGAATGAAAGCAGGAAAATACAGCCAAGTGGTCTCATGTGCTCACAAGGGCATCCTGGGGAGGTTTTGGAGAGAGCTATGCAAGCTGGGCCCTGCCTGCCAAGGAGCTAGCTTGGGAATGTTAAGGAAGGGGCAGCTGGTGCAGAGACCCAGGTGAAAGTGAGCTTGGACAATGGACAAGGAACAGAAAGAAGACCGTATGGCCTTTGTGTGGTGTGGTGGTCAAGGGAACACTGGTGAGTAGGTACCAGGCCTCCCACCAGGAGAAGGAGTTAGGGTTTTAGTGGGAAGTTGCTGGAAGGCTTTAAAAGGAAATACATCCCACAGATTTAGTTTTAAAAAGTTTCTTTAGTAAATGTGAGGAGAATGGGTTTAAGGGGACGAATCTGTCAGGTCCTAGAGTGCAGGGGTAGGATGACAGAGGCATTTCAACTGCCAGACCTTTGCATGGGCGTGGCACTGAGTGGACATGTGTGTGTGTGTGCGTGTGTGTGTGTGTGTGTGTGTGTGTAATGAATTAACTGAAATGAACTGGGGGCTAGGTAGTGTCAACCTTTGCTCTCCATACTTCTGATGGCAGTGACCTTACCCCTGCTGGCGCTTTATGCTTTACCAGCAGAAGGTGAGTTTATTCCATTCTCTGCGTTTAGCTGGGAGGGACCTAAGTTATTTGGGAAGGGATCACAATCCTAGGCAGAATGGGAGCTCACAGTGTCAGCACCTAGGGCAGGAACAATGGCTATAGGTGCCTGAGCACTCACATACATGGGACACAGACTTGAACTGGGTCCTCGGTGCACATGGATGAGAATTCCAATGAAGCTGTGTCCTGGCTGAAGCTAGTGTTGGGCTGGCTTCGGTGTCAGGGCCCTGACTAAAGACCACAATTACTGGGTTTCTGGTCAAGTTGGGGCTTGGACCCCTAGCTGTTCTGCCTCCTGGCTTATCTTCCAGCAGCCAGGTGCCTGCCAATGGTGGAAGAGGGGAGAAGCAGATGTGATGCTCTGCTCTGTCTCTGCTTCCTGGGTTAGACTCTGGGCTTGGCTGTTTAAAGCCATCATGAACTCCATTCCAGAAGCAGTTGTGTTCAGGTCTGCCTCAAGAGGAGGCATGGGGGCCTCTGGAGAGTTCCATACCCCTGGGGAATGGCGCAGGCCAGCTGAGGCCAAGCCAACAGCTGGACTCAATTCTGTTATTGCTGTCCCCTATTGCCATCTGAGACCTGGCTGTCACTTCACAGCTGGCCTTCAGCCCCCCGCAGATAATTGCTATAGCTCACCCTAGGCAGCAGATATGGAAAAATAACAGGCCCACTGGGTCATGCTTTCAGAGCAACCCAAGGCTGCCTGGGGGCTCTGCAAGAGCTTCACCTCATTCCCTGATCTGGGAGCCCAGCTGGGACATGAAAACCCATGGATGCCTCTGTTGTTTTCCTTTCTGTGCAGTGTGGGTGTGTCTGTATTTGTGACAGTGTGCACAACTGTGTGTGCATTCATATGTCTGCTTGCACACATATGTATCTACTCATTCAGTAAGTGCTTATTGAAGACCTACTATGTGCCAGACACTGCTGGGCACTGGGGACAGACCAGATGCTTCCTTTGTTAAAGTCCTTTCAGTCTAGGAGGGGAGACAAATATGCACTGAATACAAAGTTATGTGCAAATGTATAAATGTCAGGCATGGACTCTCATGTATTGTGAATGTGCACTTACTGTGTACCTGGGAGAGAGGGGCATCTGTGTACCTGGGAGAGAATTCACACTGGCTTGTGTTCCTGTGTGTACCTGTGCATGTGATGATAACACTGGTGGGCACCTTGTCTTCATGAGAGGGCTACAAAAGAGAAAAGCCAGACATGCACATATGAGGAAGCAGGAAGAGAGAGGGACAGAGTCTTGTCTAAGGATGTCCCAGAAACTATTGACAGGCCATAAGGGACAGACACATCTGCTGTCTAAACAGCCAAAGATAAAGTGTGTGGCTTGGTGGGATAGCATGGGACCTGGGAGTCACCTGCAATTTGTCCCTGAGCAGGCCATTCATGTCCTCCTTATGGACAAGGTTTTCTCATTTGTAAAACAAAGATCACAGACTAAATGGTACCTAAAGTCCCATTCAACCTTAGCATTCCATGAGTCTAGATGTAACCCTTGTTCTTAGGGAGGATATAGTATAGATAAGGGTTAGAGAGATACCTAAATACACAGCCCCTCCCCACATGCATGTGCACACACATGCATGTATACACACATGCACATGTGGTGGGCATGGCCATGTCAAAGGTTGGGTCAAGAGACTCCCAGACCCATTAAGGCAGTCAAGAGGCCTCTTGTAGGACTTAAATAAATAATTAGGGAGATTGGTTGTGGTGAGGAAGGGAGGTGTGGTAGCCAAGGTGAAGAAAGAGGGAGCTGATGGTGAGGAGAGGTGCAGTGGAAAGCAGGCTGAGAGCTGGGCTGGGGGCTTGCACAGGGCTGGAACTTCACTCCTCTGTACCAATTGCAGACTAGAGGTGTACTCATCAGCTCTAGGTATTGTAGAAAAGTACCACAGGGTGCCACAGAAAGGGACACAGAAGTACCACAGAAACTTATTCTGTCCCAGTTCTGGAGGCTAGAAGTCCGAGATCATGGTGCCGGCAGGTTTGGTTTCTCCTGAGGCCTCTCTCCTTAACTTGCAGGTCCCCTTGATGTTTTCTTTCATGATGTTTTCTCTGTGTGTGTCTATGTCCAATCTCTTATTCCTATGACATCAGCATTATGGGATTATAGGGCCCACCCTAATGACCTCATTTACCTTAATTACTTCTTGAAGAGCCTATCTCCAAATACAGTCACATTCTGAGGCACCGAGTACTGGGACTTCAACATGTGAATTTTGGGAGACACCAATTTAGCCCATAACAGGAGGAGGGGTGGCAGAAACTTCTCTCAGCAAGATGAGACACAATAAGAACAGCCAGATATGGACACCAACTGTGTTTCTTCTCAACTAGGGATGTGGAGTAGTATGGGGAAAGACACAGGTGAGCTGCACTTGCTTAGGGCCCCAGCAGAAGACCCTGGTCAAGGACAAGTCACTGAATCTCCTGGAGTCTCTATAAAATGAGGCTGAACTAATAAAGTTTAGAGTGCTATGTAAAAGATAAAAATAGTAACGGGAATAACAGGAGTGATTTACTCAGTGCTGAACATGTGCCAGGCTGTGTGAAGGGTTTTGTATGTGTTGAAGGATGGATTTGTGTTTTCCTCATTCTTATGTGTAGCTTGGCAACATGAGGCTAACATAGTGGAAGCGGGGATGCAACTCCAGGCCAAGAAGGAGCCCAATACTCTTAACGTACTGATATGTACCCCATAAGGAAAGCTCAGAGAACCAAAGCTGTTCACCTGAAGTCACCCAGCTAGTGTGTTCCTCTGGATTCTGTGTGGGGTGCACTGGCATTTATGTTAGCAATTTTTATGGGATGCTTTTTATCTCTAGTTTTAGTTCATTTTGCTTTCCAAACAGATAGAAGATAGTGCAGAGAGGACCCTGATATGTGCAAGGCCAGGAGCTGGGAGAGAATGTAGCAATTGAGATTTCCTTTGCCTCTGATGCATGTCTTCAGTGGGATAGTTGACGGGGTAGACATTTTATGCAGGTTGAGAGGACAGTTTTCTGGGGCCCTGGGAATATACCACCCAGGGACTCACCTTTCCACAATGCAATGCAAACTGGACATGACAAGGTCCCTAACCTGAGTCCTGCATTACTGTCCTGCCCTGGAGCCTAAGGCTGTGAGCCCACACCCTACCAGGAGAGAACATGCATGTTGTGTGACCTGCAAGTGCATTGCTCACCTCTGTCATCTCTTATTGCCCCCAGACCAGGAAGCCTTGAACTAACCTCATCTAGCAAGTAGGGCTGTTTCTTTCCTGCCTATGAATATGAAAAGCTGATTTTTCCAGTAGAGTAAGGCTTTAATGTAGAGCTGTTTTAAGCTCCCCACACAGCATGTTTTAACAGCTTGTTGCATGAAATCACTCACTTGAGTGGCTTTCAATCCAGGCCAAGTCTGTGCTGCCTAAACCAATCCCTCTTCCCATGCCTCTCAGCCATCTGCCTCCCCACCTCAAATCCAGAGGCTAATGGGAGTGGGCCAGGCCCTGGGGCAGACTCCACAGTAGAGGACAGAGGGAGCTGTGCAGGGCGGGGCAGGTGGCAGGAGTGTCCCAGAATAGATGGGAATATTATTGCCTGATGAAACCCAAACCCTAGAAGCAAATCACAGACATGTAGCTGGGCAGATTTTTTGCAGGTCATCTTCTCAGTATTGCACAGTGGTTAAGAGAGTAGAGTTTAAACCCAAGCACACCTGTGTTCTAATGTTGGCTGCGTTGCTAATTAAATGTATAACCCTATGCAAATTGCTTCACCTGTCTGTGGCCTCATTTTTGTTTCATATCTGTAAAATGGGGATAATATTAGTACCTACCTTAGGGGGTTTTCATGAGGATTAAATGAGACAACACATGCACAGGGTCCAAAGAATGGTGTCTGACACACAGTACATGCAGGGATGTGGTAGCTCTTGTTTTGCATCTGCTTGTTAGTGTGTGCGGTTCAAAGACAGTATCAGATCTCCGGAGCTCAGTGGGGCTCATTTCACATTGGTGTGTTGGCTGTTTCTGCCAATTAGATCACCCAACCATTTCTGTGTAGCGGCCCCATTGCTCATCTTATCCTCTGGCTCCAGTTGGTGCTGGTGTGCTTTGGATCCTATTACGACCTGCTCTGAATGCTGACCCCACAGCCTCCCTGAGTTCATCCTGAAACACTAAAACCAGATCCCAGTACTCTTTTCAGAATGAAAGACATCCCCTCCCCTGCTGCCCACCCCCCAGGTCTCTCCTCAAAGGAAACAACTTTAGGGAAAAATGAAGCTATTTTAAATATAAATGGCTGGGGCACAAGAGGACCTTATTAAAATACAGAGAGATTAACAAGGTCTCATTCCCCTCAATTATTAACAATGTACTTGTTCTTCAGAAAAGTACCCATGAAAATTTAAAACAGATGAAAATGGTTGCTCACTTAAAACTGCTCAGTTAATCTGTGAGTAATGTTTTATTCAGTGCATTAAATGAACATGCGAGGTTGGACACCTGCTGGTCCCTCACCCCAGGGCACCAATAGGCCCTGGAGAGACACAGAAGGCAAGGGACAGTAAGAACTGAGGGCCAAGTGGGTGGAATCTTCTGCCCAATGTATTGTCCAGCCTCAAATTAATGGGTATCCAGGGGTTGCAGGCCAGGGTTCTGATGGTCAGTGCAGTGCCAAGGAAGCAGTCTGCCTGGCTGGGTAGCAGAGGGGCACCAGTGTGGGGAGGAGAGGCTTAGTCTCTGCTATTCATGTGACCACTGGTACCCTCCTCACACAACAGCACCACCCTTGTTTTCACCATCGCTTGCTCTTGATAGCCTCACTACTGTGAGAGAGAGTAAGAACTGTTCATTCCAGGCTTGAGCAGTGCAGAGGAAGGGGAAAGTGGCCAGCTGCTTTGGACTTTATGAAGGGCAGAGGAAATGGGCCCACCCTGTAGTGGGATTGTAGTCAGACATAAGAAAGTTTGAGCTGCATGGCATGATGGCCCCTGTGTCCTGAGAAGAAACACTGGCTGGGGATGTAGAGGGTGGCTATGCTTTTTAGTGCTTGATGCTTGTTTTCTTTCCCTCACCTGGCCTGAACCTGAATGTCATGGGTAGTAGACAAATATCTGTTGAATAAACTAATAAATGAGTAAATAAATGAACTATGAAATTAGGGCTTCCCACAGAGCCTCTACCTCCCTGCCTTTGAGGGAATGAGGTGTGACTCTTGGACCTGGCAGTCCTCGAAAACTGAATAGTTACCTCTGCGGAGGTATAGTTACCTCACAGGTTCCCCTCCTTGGAGAAGGAACTGTTCTGGCTGAGTCTTGGGACCTGGCCCCCATGTCTTCACCATCCATTGGCTTCAGTAGTGTCTATTGGACTTGTACCATGGAGGCAGCTTTGAACATGGAACACAGCTCTATTTTCTGCAAGGCAGCATTCTGCTAAGTCTGTGTCATTTCTCTCCAAATTAAATATCCTTGGAAACTGAGCCAAAGGATGAATCTGGGAGGTCAGGTTTGGGAAACCCAGACTGGGCTTGGAGAGATGTTGACAAACTGAGGAGTCTGTGTCCTCTGGGGAACATAGCCTTTATAGCTCAGTGTTGGACTGCATGCACAAGTGTCCCGCTGACTGGGTGTTGGATAGGTGGTAAGGATATCATGGTCAGGGGCCGGGGAAGGAGGCAGGGCATCTCTTTCAGTGGCTATCAGTGAGGCTGTAACTGTGAGAGGGGAAGTGGATGAGGAAGAGGAAAGACTCCTTGATGGATGTACTATCCTAAGAAAAGATGTGCAATTAGGGTTCTGCAGATTTTACTCAGAGGCACAGCACTCTACAGTTGGCAGAAACAATAAAGCTTATTGAAGCCTACTTAGTCATTCCTGCATTCAGTAATACTTGCCATAAACAAGCTCATGTACTAGTGGGGAAGAGACACAATGACAGGTTAAACAAAGGATATAATCTTAGTAAGTTGATGAGTTGTAGGTGGAAAAGTTAAAGCAAAGTAGGATTCAAAAGTGGCTGCTGAGACAGCCTTGTGGAGATGACATTTGTATTGAAAGCTGAATAAAGTGAGCATGAAACACATGGGCCACATATGTGCCTTAAGGGAAGAAGGAAGAGCATGTGCATGGGCCCAAGAAGGAGCTGGTAGGGCATTTGAGAAAAGTATGGAGTCTGCTGAGTTTGATGCTTGGAGCTGAAGTCACAAAGCGAGGAAGGCCAGCTGTGGAAGGGCTGGAGGAAGGCTTGCACTTTCTGTTGAGTGTGTGTGACAGCCCACACTGGAAGGTGTTGAGCACCTGATAAAAGTGATCTTATTTATGTTTTGAAAAGGACAAAATGAAACAAAACAAACCATGAAGTTCTGTGAAAAATGGACTGTGCAGACACAGATGCTCTGATGACTTAATGATACAGCCTCAAGCCCAGTCATGAGAAATGGTCAGGTCAGGACAAGCTGGAGCCATGGACTGTGGGTTAGTATAAGGCATCAGAAAAAGAGTAGTCATGGAGGTTTTCAAAGTTTGCTTTTCCTGACAGTAACTCCATGAGTAAAAGTACGCTTTAATGAAGTGACAAAAGACTCTACATTTAGTGCTTTTGTTTTTTCCCAAGAGGAGATGTATCAAGTGTGGAGTTCAGGAAGACAGATGGGCTGGATACATATATTTTAAGTCATGGTTATTAATGTGTATTTTATGTAGTAAAATTCACCCTTTTAGGTGTGCAGGTGTATGAATTTTGCCAGATGTATACAGTCATGTAACCACCACCACCAATCAGGATAGAGAATATTTAGCCCATCAAAATAGAGAATATTTCCATCAATCCAAAATGTTCATTCATGTCGCTTTATAGACATTCTCATTTCTCCACCCTAGCTCCTGGAACATACTTTCTATGTCCCTATAGTTTTACCTTTTCCAGAATGTCACACAAGTGGAATCAGGTAGATGAAATCATGTGGTATGTTGTCTTTCATTCATCAAAATGCATTTCAAATTAAGCTATGTCATATGCATCAGTAGCTCAATACTTTTTATTGCTAAGTAGTGTTTCACTATAGGGATGTACCTCAATTTGTTTGTCCTTTCACCTGCAGATGGACATTTGAGAATTTTCCCCACATGTATGGCCATTATAAATAAAGCTGAAATAAACAGTCACACACAGTTTTTATGTGTATAAATGTGTTCATTTCTGTTGAGTAATTAACAGGAGTGGGATTTCTGGGCCACAGTCTAAGTGTGTGTTTCACTTTATGAGAAACTGACAAGCTGTTTCCAAAGTGGTCCCACCACTTTGCATTCTCAGCAGAGTGTAACAGAATTCCAGCTGCTCTGTATCCTCACCAGCACTTGGAAGTGCCAGCTAAGCAATTTTAGCCATTCTAATAGGTGTGCAAGGCTAGCCATCTGCATTTGAGAAGCATCCCCCACATATGCACAGTCATGGGAGTACATATATTCTGTAGGGAGCCAATATGCACAGCAAAGGAAAGAGGTCTGAGCAGAGGAAAGTTGGGGGGGGGCAGATGGTTGGATAGAAGGAAATTAAGGAGGATGGTCCATGGCTAAACTACAAAAGTATTTCTAAAAGAGAGAGTGACATAGTGGCCAAATATTGTTGAATGGCTGCATGAGATAAAAATTGAAAGTTGATCATTGGGTTTGGAAAGACGGTGGTTGTTGCTGACCTTGACAAGAGCAGTTTTAGGGTTGTATTGTGGTGAGACCCAGGTGAGGGTGAGTGGGGAGGGAATGGAGGTGAACAAAAGGATAGGCTCCTCATGTTCAAGGACAGGGTGTTAAAGCCTGTGGGTTGCTTTCTCCTTCATTCTTCACTATACAAATTTAATTTAATTGGGATGGCAATATGCATAGCTGCAAAGACTACACTTTTCAGCTCTCTGGAAGAACTACACTTTAGATGTGTTAGTGATGCTTGTTTGGTGTACATCCAAGAAAACTTAAAAGGAGAGGGGGCATAGTTGGCAAGTGTCCATTTCACCTTCACCATTATCCTTTCTGTCTGCAGCTCCAGCTGCCACTTTGCAATCTCTAGCGATTCTGACCTTGAGGTTGGAAGCCGCCACCAAGAAAGGCAGAGAAGAAAGACAGAAGAAGTAATTTAGATCCTGGGTAGTTCTATTGGGCTGCCAGGTTAGCTCAGACTGCCTGCCTCCAGATTGTTTCTCCTCAAACGTTTATGTGTTAAGCCAATGCATTTAAGTCTATTAGCAGTTGAATGTATTTCCTAAATGATATAGATTTTAAGCCTCAAAATGAATACATTAATTCTCCCCAATTAATCTATAAATTTAATTTGATTCCCAAATGAACAGTGAAATAATAATTACGTAAGCTCATGCTAAAATTCACATAGAAAAAGAAAGAAGCAAAAATAGCTCAGAAAGTTCCAAAATAGATGTACATCAGAGGAGATGAGTATTTTAGTTATATTTTAAAACTGTAATAAATAAAACAGTGTGGTACTGGTACATAGGTAATTAATTTGATCAATGAAACAGAAGGTAGAGTGCAAAAATAGAAGGATACATAAGGAAATTTAGAGTAATGTAAAGATGCTTCCTCAGATATTCTTTTTTTTTAATTTTTTTTAACATTTATTTATTTTTGAGACAGAGAGAGACAGAGCATGAACAGGGGAGAAGCAGAGAGAGAGGGAGACACAGAATCCGAAACAGGCTCCAGGCTCTGAGCTGTCAGCACAGAGCCCAACGTGGGGCTCGAACTCACAGACCGTGAGATCATGACCTGAGCTGAAGTCGGACGCTTAACCGACGAAGCCACCCAGGCGCCCCCCTCAGATATTCTTAAATTAGTGAGAAAGAAGGTGGGCCATTCTCAAACTAGACATTGAGAAAATTACTGTTGAATCCATAACTGGGATATTAGTGGGCATCATAAATTAGAGTATATTCAAAATGGATCAAAGATTTAAAGGTGAACGAAAAAAAATTATCTGTATGGTCAGTAGAAAAATTAAAATGTGGGGTAATTATTTATAGTCTGAGTAGGAAAGGCCTTTCTAACTATGATAGGGAACAAAAACACACCAATAAATCATGAAATAAAACTTTGGTAATCTGGACTACATAAAAAAATTTCAAAATTCTACATGGGAAAATGCACCATAAGTAAAACCAGACTACAAACAATAAACTGGGGGGAAATGTTTGCAACTCTGACCTTAGACTAAAGTCAATTTTATATTTCTCTAAAATATAAAAGTCTCCTGTAACATAAGACAAAAAACTCAAAAGAAAAATGGGTGAAGAATATTAAGAAGCAATTTACAGAAAAGGAAATACAGGTAGCTCTTAAATATGAATAGATGCTCATCTTTATTGAATTTAAGAGGAATGCACACTAAAATTTCCCTGAGATGACACTTTCTGCCAGCAGATAGTTGAAGATCAGAGGTTGGAAGGCCTGCTGCTGGTGAGGATTTGTGCACACAGACGGCCTCATCTCTGCTGTGAGGAACTGAACTGGGTGAAAGTGTGTGAGGAGCTTTACCTCACGCCTGAGCATCTCTCTGCAGCGTGCCCACCACATTTGCACAGGTTGATTACTTATTTGATCCCATGTTTGTTCTGAGAGACAGGGACTCCATCTTTTATTTTCCAGATGAAGAGATGAGGGCCCAGAGAACTGGAGGTAGTCATCAGGTGACAAGCCAAAAATGAACTCAGACCTTGTTGTGCACAAAAAAGTGCTCCTTCCCCTCAGCCCATCTTCCTCTCTCCCTCCCTCTCTGCCTTTCTTCCTTCCTTCCTTCTTCCCTTCTGCAAATGAGTACTGAGAGCCAGATCTGTGTATAGGAAAGTATAAATTAACCCACACCCTCAGGCTGCTAGGTGGTTTCACACCCATATGAAAACCTGGGGGACCAGGCCAGTGAAGACAGTGGGTCCCTGTGACCTGGCTGCGAAGAAGAAAGCAGAGGTGTTTGCTACTGCTCTTTCCTTGGGAATCTGAGACCCAGGCTGCCTCCCCATCTATCTAAGGGGAAAAGCTGTGCAGAGAAATAAACCCATGAATAGATGTGTCCTGAAGGCACTGGAACCCACGGAGTTCAGTTCAGGGAAAAGTTTGATACTGAGACCATGGTCCTAATCCTGGTCTCCTGTTACTGAGATGTTAGAGGCCCACTCCAGTCCCCAGTGTCTAGGGGAAGTCCTTTTCCAAAGAAGAACAAGACTGAATAAATTGTTTGTGAGAAGACAGTAGAGCTTCACAACTAGGGAACCAAGAGCCTCTCACTGGAAGTAGGTCCTGGAGGGTGAAAGGACGAGGAATGGGCAAAAGTGAAACCTGCCAGGCCTGTGTAGAGGCCAGAAATGGACACATCTGTTCTTCTAGGGTGAAAGGAGGTTGGTCAGAGAAGGTGGGAAATGGAGAACTCACTGGGAGGGTGTGTGTGTGG
>NC_064808.1:80824723-80824930 GCF_023721935.1 Panthera uncia | reverse complement strand
TGTGTGTGTGTGTGTATGCACATACACACCTATAAGTGGGTTTGGTTGGGGTGATTGTGGAACGGGTAAAAGATGGAATGGGTAAAAGATGGATTTTGATCTTGAGGAATTCACACTTGGTTTGAGAGGTCAGATACTTGCATAGACCATTACCATCCAAGGCAGCAAACAGTAAGCCCCAAAGGCATGTGAGACTGGGGTGGGGGG
>NC_064808.1:80628956-80824713 GCF_023721935.1 Panthera uncia | reverse complement strand
TCTCTGTCAAAAATGAATAAATAAACATTAAAAAAAAGAAGATGGGGCATCTGTATCAGGTCTTGAAGGAAGAGTTGCAGGGGCAGATGGAAAGGAAAGAGTGCACAGGAAACTTTGAGGTACTGAATAGCATGGCTCCTTTAAGTGTTAGAGAACTTCTGTGTGGCAGTCCATGGGGTTGGAGAGCAAGAAATGAGGCTGGTGATGTCAGAAGGGACTCTGTCTGTCCCACTAGAAAGGTTGGTCTTACCCTGTTGACCATGTGTAATCTTCAGGGGCTTGGAATGGAGTCAACATGATGAGTTTTCCGGGGACCAGCATGACAGATGGGTGTGTGTGAGGAGGGAGGGTGAAGGTCAGTGTTACAGGTTGTGGATGAAGGACATGGGGAAGCAGAAGACATAGATTGAAGTGAATTTCATGTATGATCTGCAGAAACAAGGGCCCTTGGGGGTGGTGGGGGGTGACTGAAAGATTTCTAGTTTGGGTGAATGATGTGAAAATGAACTCTGAATGAGAGATAGGCTTTGGGGATAGGTGATGAGTCTAATCCTGGATGTATTGAGTTTGGGGCACTCATAGAATATCTAAGTGGAGATTTTGGTCACTTCACATTCTTCCCTCATCCAAGAGTTCAAATTGACATAATGTTGCTACCAAGAACTATCTGGGATTGGGGGAGGGGTGCTGCAGGGGGAAGAGTAGAAATGTCAGGGAAGTTTATTTGACTTAAGCCACTTACAAGCTGGCCTTGGAGCCCCACACTTGTCCCATAACTGAATTTTGATCCTTAGAATTTGTTGACATCATTGTTTTTGTCTACAGGAATTGGACCAAGACACATAGAACCCTTGAGCTAAATCTTCTCCTGGTGCTGAAGAAAACTTCAGATATCCTAGCCACCAGAACTAAGATTGAGTGGTTTTTCTGTGAGATGTTGTAAAGAATTTCCAATAGTTTCTAGCCAATGAGAAAGAACAGAGAAGCTTCTTTCCTCTTTCCCTTTGCCCACATAGCACCTACTTTGTGGCCTCACCCAGAGCATCCACGGACCAAGGAGTCCAGCCTCCATAGTTGCACCTATTGCCTCTGGCCTTGATAGAGGGTAATCTTTATGAGCACCAGTGCTACTCAGGCATCCAGTACACTTTGAAGAGATATGGTACAGTAGGGAAGAAAGGAGAACTTACAGGTTTACAAGAGCCTTCTCTGGCTTCCTAATAACTAAGAAGAAACTACATTTCCAATCTACTTTATTTCAGTTTCTTCTCTGAGCTTGGAACCCAGGTAAGCTGACAGATGAAGGGCTAGGGAGAATGTTCCATGTACACTCAGCATGAGATCCCAAGAATGGTAAACCAGAGGCCAGAGACACTACCATCTTTGTATTTATTTATTTTCTATTGTCTTTAAAAAATTATTATATAATTATATATATATATATAAATTTATATATATACAAATTATATATATAAATGTTATAATTTATAATTTATATAAAAAATTATATATATATAATTTTAGAGGGAGAGAAAGCATGTGAGTGGGGAGGGGGAGAGAAAGAGAGAGAGAGAGAGAGAGAGAGAGAGAGAATCTTAAGCAGGCTCCACAGTGAGCACAGAGCCTGACTAGGGGCTTGATCCCACAACCCTGGGATCATGACTTGAGCCAAAATCAAGAGTTGGGCGCCCAACAGTCTCAGCCACCCAGGAGCTCCTATTTTCCATTAGCTTTTAAAGTATATTTAAATTTTTGGTAGACATGCAAAGTACATATGTTTAAATGACTAAAATATTAGAAAATATACATAAATGAAAAGGTGAAAATATCTTTTGTAAGTACATTTCCCATCATCTTTGGCATTTTTGGTATATAGCTTTCCAGAATGTGGGCAATTCCAGAATGCTTAAAAATATCTTTTAAATGGTATATAAAATACAACTACAAACAAAAGTGTATATAGAAAATTTATATCTTCACAATCTGAACACAGCTCGGTAATGATCTCTCAGATCAAGAAACAAAATCAACACTCCATTTACATTTAATTTTTAAATGCTTATTTTTGAGAGACAGACAGAACGTGAGCAGGGGAGGGACAGAGAGAGAGGGAAACACAGAACAAGAAGCAGGCTCCAGGCTCCCAGCTCTCAGCACAGAACCTAACACGGGGTTCAAACTTACAAACTGAGAGATCATGGTCTGAGCCAAAGTCGGATAATTGACTGAGCCACCCAGGTGCCCCTTAACACTCCATTTACATTTAATGTTAAGACTAATTTGAGGGGGCCTGTAGCCACCATGTTACAACTAATTTCCTAGTTGAAAAAAGTAGATTTATATTCATTCTTTCCTTCCTTTCTTGAGTTTCTTTAAATTAAATGGATTTTTTATTATTCAATTTTTTTCAATTAATGTGTTATGTACATCTTTTATATTTTTTCATAATTACCGTAGATAGCATAACTTGCATCTTTTACTTCTCACTATCTAATAATGACATTTTTACCTCTTATTTGATTTATTGTTTGCTTTATTTGCTTTATTGTTATTATTGTTAATTTTAACTCTGCACACATTTGAAACTCCACAAGCCATTAATATTATTGCTTTGCACAGTTGATGCTCATTTTAATTGACCCATATATTTTCATTTTCTGATTGTTTTCATTTATTCAAGCTTGCTATCCTGTGTTTTCATTTAGGATATTTTCTTTCTGACTGATTAATTCTCTTTAGTATTTATTGTAGTTAAGATTTGCCAGCCATTATTTTGCCCACATTTTGTTTACCCAAAGACTTTTAAGAAAATAATCTTCATTTTAAAAGGGATTCACATTTTTTCCCCTTACAATGCTTTAAAAATAACATTCTAATATCTTTCGGTTTCAATTCTTTCTGATTATTAATTCTTTGAAGGTAATTTTTGAATCTCTGGTTGTTTTTAAGGCCTTTCTTTCTTTCTTTCTTTCCTTCCCTCCCATCCTTCCTTCCTTCTTTCCTTCTTTCTTTCTTCCCTCCCTTCCTTCTTTCCTTCTCTCCTTCCTTTCTTATTTCCCTCCTTCCCTCCACCTTTTCCTTTCTCTACTTTTAGTAATTTGACTATAATATGCCCAACAGTATATTTTTTAGGGGTATTTATCCTGCTTGATGTTTGCTGAGTTTCTTGGGTCTGTGTGCTTTTTTTCTTTTATCATTTTTCACTTACTATTTCTTTGAATTTTGCTTCTGTCACATTTCATCCCGGATGTTATGTTGCTACTTCAATTATATGCATTTTAAACCTATTGAGTGTGTCCTGTATGCCTCTTGATCTCTAGAAGTATTCTCCATTTTTTCTTTGTGTATTTTTCTTTGACTTCTTTTTACAGTTCACTAATGTGTTTGGCTATATCCAATGTGATTTTAAATCTATCAATTAAATATTAATAATCAATACCTAATAATTGATTAATACTCAGATATTGCATTTTCACTTATTTATAGCTTCCACTTACACATGGCAAAATATCCATGCTTTCATCTAAATTGCCAATCTTTCCCACTATCCATAACGTTAGTAACCAGAGTATTAAAGTTTTTGCTGCTAAGTCCAATACCTGAATTATTGGTCTGCTTTTTTGTTCATTAGGAGGTTATTTTTTGTTGTTGTTGTTTTGCTTCTTTGCCTGCCTAGTGATTTTTTTGTTTTATCATGTACTACATATTGTATATAAAAGGGTTTAAAGACTCTAGGTGATGTTTTGCTCCTTAAGTTAGTGTTTTCATTTTCCTCTGTTGAGCAGAAGCGGAAAAGACTTATCTCTTCAATAATGAAATAAGCTGAATTTGGGTTCCATTGTAGTTTTAGCAAGACTTAGTTTGCAAAGGACTGGAACAGAGACCTCCATTGGGAGGTGGCAAAAATCTGTGTAGGGACTTTCTCTGAGCTCTTTTCAAGAGGCTGGGATGTTTATGGACAGGGGAGACTCTGTGAAGTCTACTATGGAGCAGTTGCTATGGGTTTGAAGACAGAATGAAGGTAGACAGATCAACCAGTGCTGAGAGACATTGGAGTTTCAGCCAGAATAGGAGGCATCTAGTGAGAAACACTGGAAAGACCATAGCTTTGGAGTAAAGATCACTCTCTAGAGTGAAAACTCTTCTATAGTAACCTTAACACAGCCTAAAATTAATTAAACACTTTTAAAATAGTTTTGAATTTGGAGGCTGATTCCTTCCAGTTAGAGAAGCTTAGTTTTTCATAGATTCAATCACAAAAATGAATAAAAACAAGATTGTTCAGGGTAATTCACCTGTAGTTAGTTGTTACAACAAATATCTACAGTCTTCAGAGAAACAATAGAATCCAGAATTTCTACAACATGTGATCACAATGTCTAGTGTATAATAAAAATATTACTAGGAAAACAAAGAAAAATCTGATCCATTGATTAAAAAAAATAAAATCAATCAATAAAAACTTACTTTGGGATGGCCTAAACATTGGGTTTAGTAAACAAAAGATTTAAAGTTATTGCAAATATGTTAAAAGACTTTTTAAAAATTAATTCTAATGAATGAACAGATAGGGACTATAAGCACAGA
Organism: Panthera uncia; assembly: GCF_023721935.1. Classification (NCBI taxonomy): domain Eukaryota; kingdom Metazoa; phylum Chordata; class Mammalia; order Carnivora; family Felidae; genus Panthera; species Panthera uncia. The sequence goes on along the minus strand of NC_064808.1, from coordinate 80,820,126 downwards.
AGTGAAAATTATAAGCAAGAATCAAAAAGAAATCCAGGACTAAAAATAGAATAACTTAATTGAAAAACAATACTGAATGGGTTCAACAACAGATTGGAAGTGGAAGAAAAGTGAATTAGGAGACAGTTCCATAAAAATTATGCCATCTGAAGAACAGGGAGAAAAAGAAATGGAAAAAAGAGAACAAAATTCCACTAACTTTTGAGACAATATCATACAATATAATTGGAATCCCAGAAAATGTGGACAATAAAAATCTGGCAGCAAAGTTCATTGAGGAAACAATGGCCAAATGTACCCTAAATTTGAAGAAAGACATCCGTATACAGGTATAGAAAACTTCTCAATCTATTAAAAGGATAAATTAGAAAAAAAAAAAAAAGTATACCTAGGCAAATCCTAGTTAAACTCCTGAAAACCAAAAATAAAGACCAAGTCTTGAAACGAGTTTAAGCAAATGGACCTATCACATGCAAGGGACAATTGTAATGCACATCAGGTGACTTCTCATTAGAAACAGTGGAGGATTAAAGATAAGACAGCAACATTTTAAGGAACTGCAAGGCAAAACAAAAAAATGAGGTCAACCCAGAATTTAGTTGTTTTTTAAATTTTTATTTATTTTTCAGAGAGAGAGAGAGAGAGAGTGCACTGAGGAAAAGCAGAGAGAGAGGAAAACACAAAATCCAAAGCAGGCTCCAGGCTCCAAGCAGATAGTTCAGAGCCTGACATGGGGCTCAAACTCAGGAACCATAAGATCATGACCTGAGCATAAGTTGGACGCTTAACTGAATGAGCCACACCAGGTGCCCCTCAACCCATAATTTTATTTGATTTTATTTTAATTTTAAATTAAATATATTTATTAGATTATTCTTTATTTTATTTTATGTTTAAAATGTTTATTTATTTTGAGAGAGAGAAGGAGCAACAGAGAGAGAGAGAGAATGAGAGAGAATCCCAAGCAGGCTCCATGCTGTCAGCGCAAAGCCCAGCTTGAGGCTCGATGTTGTAAACCATGAGATCTTGCTTGAGCCAGAACCAAGAATCAAACGCTTTAACCGACTGAGCCGCCCAGGCACCCACGTTGTTCTTTATTTTAAAATTATGTCTAGTGTTAGACTATTGTTTGTATGTTAGGGTTTTCTTCCTTTTCTGAATTCATGGTAATTGAAAAGATCTTTATCTTTCTTTATCAAATAAAATTTGGCAATGCCCAAGTCCAAACATTGGCTAAGAAAACAGGCTGGGAATGGAAAGTGCTATCTGGACACATAAGGAAAGAATAATTGAAGGGCACAAACCTGTGAATGAAGAAAGACCCATTATTTTCCTGTCCACTTCTAGAAAATCAGAGGGATAGTTATGTATTTTGTTCACTGCTTTATCCTTGGGTCTTATACTGCCTAGCACAGAGTAAGTATTCAATAATTATTTATTATATATAAATAAATTCATGGGCTCCATGAATAAATTACTAAAAACATCAGAAGTGATCCAACCTGGCCAACAGTTGAGTTAGTTGGGTATGTTGGGTATGTAGCCCTCACTATGAGGAGGGCTCAGTGACTCCATCAGTTATTGCTTCTTGCCCTTCACCCAATGAAAGTTTTAGCTAAGGGTTCCATGTTTATTGAGTGGATTACTTTAATGGTCTCTCTCTCTCTCTCTCTCTCTCTATTTTTTCGAAAATTTTTATTTTTTTTTATTTTATTATTTTTTTTTTATTTTTTAATATATGAAATTTACTGTCAAATTGGTTTCCATACAACACCCAGTGCTCATCCCAAAAGGTGCCCTCCTCAATACCCATCACCCACCCTCCCCTCCCTCCCACCCTGCCCTCCCTCCCACCCCCCATCAACCCTCAGTTTGTTCTCAGTTTTTAACAGTCTCTTATGCTTTGGCTCTCTCCCACTCTAACCTCTTTTTTTTTTTTTCTTTCCTTCCCCTCCCCCATGGGTTTCTGTTATGTTTCTCAGGATCCACATAAGAGTGAAACCATATGGTATCTGTCTTTCTCTGTGTGGCTTATTTCACTTAGCATCACACTCTCCAGTTCCATCCATGTTGCTACAAAAGGCCATATTTCATTTTTTCTCATTGCCACGTAGTATTCCATTGTGTATATAAACCACAATTTCTTTATCCATTCATCAGTTGATGGACATTTAGGCTCTTTCCATAATTTGGCTATTGTTGAGAGTGCCGCTATAAACATTGGGGTACAGGTGCCTCTATGCATCAGTACTCCTGTATCCCTTGGATAAATTCCTAGCAGTGCTATTGCTGGGTCATAGGGTAGGTCTATTTTTAATTTTCTGAGGAACCTCCACACTGCTTTCCAGAGCGGCTGCACCAATTTGCATTCCCACCAACAGTGCAAGAGGGTTCCTGTTTCTCCACATCCTCTCCAGCATCTATAGTCTCCTGATTTCTTCATTTTGGCCACTCTGACTGGCGTGAGGTGGTATCTGAGTGTGGTTTTGATTTGTATTTCCCTGATAAGGAGCGACGTTGAGCATCTTTTCATGTGCCTGTTGGCCATCCAGATGTCTTCTTTAGAGAAGTGTCTATTCATGTTTTCTGCCCATTTCTTCACTGGGTTATTTGTTTTTCGGGTGTGGAGTTTGATGAGCTCTTTATAGATTTTGGATACTAGCCCTTTGTCCGATGACACTGCTGTTATTTAATCTAGTAACCATAGAAGACTGAGTCTGGGAAAATGACAATATCATTCTTTAAAACATTTTTTTAAGTTTATTTACTTATTTTGAGAGCGAGCGAGTGAGCGAGCATGAACATGCTGGGGAGTGGCAGAGAGAGAGAGAGAGGGAGAGAGAGAATCCTAAGCAGGCTCCACACTGTCAGTGCAGAGCCCAACACAGGGCTCAAGCTCAACAAACAATGAGATCATGACCTGAACCAAAAGCAAGAGTCTGATGCCCAACGGACTGAGCCACCCAGCCACCCCTGCATTCTTTTTTATTCTAAATCAATAATTTATTTATTTGTTCCAGGAGCTTTCTTTTTGGATCAAAACAACATTCAGAGTTTAGGACTTTCAGACTTAAAAATGGTAAAGAAGACAGACAGGGTCCAATGCCCCCCTCAGGATGGACCAGAGGCAGTGTTTTAGACTTGGGTCATTGGGAAAATCTGAAAAGTGAAGTGCACTGTAGGACTGATTTGAGCAGCAGGGCATCTGCCATGGTGGGCCATTTTCCTGCAGGGCCCTTCATGAGCTGTCCCGTGGAGCAGTAAAGGGAGAGACCCTGCTGCCCCACCACTGGGCCAGCCTCAGCGACTCCAGCCTGTGCTGGAGCTGCCGAAATAAGCCCTTTCCCTAGTGAATCAACAGCCTAGTTATTTTGTCACTGAAATAAAGTGTCCAATTTCTCCTGCAGTTTTTAGGAAGCTGTTTTCAGCTTAGTCTCCAGTTGGATTTATTTTTAAAAAGATTATTTGGCAGGTCATGGCTGGAACATGCTGAAAGGCATCCTGGGCAATTTTCCCTCTGGCCAATGCTTATCCACTCTCCTCAGCCCAAGGAGTTGGGCTGCATAGGGAGGCAAAAGGGAGCTTCCAGGGGAGACTGAGTAGGTCTCAACCAGCCGGGCCAGGCCTTGCCAGATGTTTCCTTGCCAAGGCTCAGACTTGAAGTCTGACCCGGGAACTGCTGATAGGGCTGGAGCAAAACATCACTGTTTCCTACTTCAATCACTGAAGTTGGGTGTTGGGGAGCACAGACCTGGCAGCCACACGTGCATGAATGCTTGTCCCACACCATTCTTCTGTTCCATTTCCTCATACACCTGAGTGCAGCTCTCCTGGTAAATGGGTCGTGCCCTGGGCCTGGGTGCCCACCTGCCCACCTGCTTACTGGAGCCCATGACTCCCAGGCCTCCAGAATCAAGAGGTAACTGCACAGGGCTTCAGCACCCTGATTTGGTCGAAGACATATGTTCTAAGTGGTGTCACACCAGTGGCTTGGGCATAGCACAATTCATGCATAGCACATATTCGATATCTGAATATCATCTCTGCTTGGGGCTGTCCTTCTCAGACTTAAGATAGGAGAAAAGAGATGGTGAGGCTGGAGCTGCTTGAAGTAGACATTGGAGCTCCTACACCTTGTTCTAGGCCAAGCTTGTCAAATTAAGGGCCAGACAGTAAATATTTTAGACTTCATGAACCATATGGTCTTTCTCACAACTACTAAGCGCAGCTGTTGCAGAGAAATCATCCATAGGCAATCTATGAAAGCATGGGTGTGGCTGTATTCTCACAAGTCTCTTTACAACACAGGCAGAGGGCTGGATTTGGTACCAGGCACGGTGTGTGGAGCCCTGCTCTAGATTCCCAGGAGGTGACCATCCCAGGCTACCAGCGGAGAGCCTGAAGCTCAGACCTTGGACAACCACACTACCCCAGGGAGGGACTTGCTCCACTGTGGATGCCACTGTCTGGGAAGGTAAAGAATCTGTTTTCCTGATCCTGGCTTGTTACTGGCTACTTGGGACAGATGTTTCTGAGACCTTCAGTGTTCAATGCACTGAAGCAGCAGGGCCCATGGTGAGAAGCATTTTCACTGGCTCTTCCTCCCGCTTTCCACCATTCTCTTCTCATAAACCCCTGCTCTGTTCACATCCAGAAATTGGCTTCTTTAAATTTTGTTTCTTGTTTAATTGTTTATAGGAAATTCAACTTAATACAACATGCATTTATTGAACATCTGCCTTGTGCTATGCACCAAGCTATGCACTGGGTGTATAGTCATGGACCACAAGCTAAGTGATAGCAGAGATGTAAGGACAGTAGTGAAAGTATGGCTGAAAGCAAAGAGCTCAGACAGAGGGGCTGAGGAGGTAGACCTAGGTTGGAGTCTGAGCCCCTCTCCTATTTATCCTTGAGGCACCCTGGCTTCTCCCCATCCGGAACAGAGTGAGACAACTACAGGTGGATCTATGGGTAGCCAGGGCTCCCACAGGGACACTGATCTATAGTGGGTGGCACAGTGAGGTTCTTCTGATGGGGATTTCCCATTTCCAATTGCACCCACACACCTTGTTCTCCTTGTTCTCTTGAACCTGGCACAACAGCATCATTTACTAGTGATGTGATCTTGAAAATTCTATTCAAGCTCTCTGTGCCTTGGCTTCCTCATCTGTATTGGGGATGATAACTCCTACTTCCTAGGTTGTTCTGAAGATTAAGTAAAATGATGCTGTGGACTGATTATCTGGCTAAGTGTGGTCCTCAGTGCATGGTGATTGCTATTTCAGCCTAAGTATCCTGCGAGGTAGGCAAAGCAGGTTTCACCTTCACCATGTGACAGAAAATGAACAAAAACTCAAGAATAAAATGACTTGTACAAGTGAATTAGGTGATATTCTACCCAAATTTGTTCCATCAATAGATAAACCAATCATATTATATCCATCAAATAACATACTTCCTAGTTATTAAAAAGAAGTAAGTAAACACTATGCCTGTACTGAGATGGAACAATCATTATGAGATTGTAAATGACAAGCATCTAGAGTACTCATGCCCATGCTCAAACTGAATACCCCAGTACACCCAGTTGGATGCAGGCCTCCTCTATGGGTCTGGTTTAGGGACTGTTTCAGGGGTTGCTCTTGGCACAGAGGATAGGAGGGGCAATGGGGTGGTGGTGGTGGTGGACAGCTCTGCTGGGAAGGAGGGGAACAGTCTTGAGGACAACCAATTAAACCTAATTTAATCTGTGGAAATATTTGATTACACCAATGTAATTTATTATGCAAAGTTGCCCTTTCTGACATATGGAAGCATCTTTGATAAGTGGGATTGTAACAGAAGGGGTTTCAGCAGGCAAACAAACCCAGCTGGGAGCCTGCCCATGGCTCTCTTCTCTGTATGATGTACATCAGGCACAGGCTTGAAGAGAATGACCTAGAGGGAATCAGAAGTATGCACCCGGTGTCCATCAGACCAGACTGTATGACCTCGGTACACCTCTCCTCATCACCCTGTCTGCCTGCACAGCTAAATAATAAGAATGGGGCTTACATTTGTCCAGCATTTCAATGTTCACAGAAAACCTTCACATCCACAGTGTTTTCCGATTCTCATAATAACACAAAGTTTGGAAATCCCCTTATAGTAACCAATCTTTCCATTGGGTCAGTATTTTTATATTTTTAAAGACTTTTCATATCTCTGCTCCTGCTTGTGCCTTTTAACACACCTGTGAAGTTAGTGGGACAGATATTGTTATTTTTGTTTGACACATGAAGACAGGAGGCAAGGAAGGATAAGTGTCTGCTAAGTCACCCAGTGAGGTCACCCAGTTGTGGAGTTGACATTGGAACCTGGGTTTTAACCCCTTCTGCCTCACTCAAGTTCATGTCACTGTCCTTTAACAACATGACTCCTGCCCCAGTCCTCTGCTCAGGGGGTGAAGCCAGACCTGATTAGACCCAGTGGAGGAAGAACAGAGACCCCACAAAGCTAGTCCCTCAACCCTTCATAGTGTCTAAGCAGAGAAGGTGCTGTTTTTTTTTTTATAAGCAACTAATTGCAGTAAGAAGAATATGTCTCTTGCACTCAGGAAAACTGGAGTCTACCTGTAGGTATGCACGTGGTATTTAAAATACCCATCACTTTTGGAGCACCTGGGTGGCTCAGTCATTTAAGCATCTGACTTCAGCTCAGGTCATGATCTCACAGTTTGTGAATGTGAGCCCTGTGTCAGGCTCTGTGCTGACAACTTGGAGCCTGGACTGTGCTTTGGATTCTGTGTCTCCCTCTCTCTCTGCCCCTCCCCCCACTCTCTCCTCTCTCTCTCAAAAATAAATAAACATTAAAAAAATAACCATCACTTTTGAATACATACTCTGTGTTGAGTGTGATGCATGTTTCTTAATTCTTTCTCACAAAACACCATGAATAAGTGGTACAAATCCCACATTTAGGTAAGAAAACTGAGTCTCTGCGTGGCACATGGTGTGCTCAAAGCCCTAGGCTCATAAGTGTAAAAGCCAGGGTGAGTCTTATCACCTCTCTGGCCTTGTTTCCTCATCTGTACCAAGACTGGATGTTCTTCTGAGCTCTGGGTGGACACTTGGAGCTTTAACTCCCATGCTTCTGGGCCTCATGTTCCCAAGAGGAAGCTCACAAAAGTGACCACAAAGGGTAGGCAACCTTCTGCTTCAGGTTGGAGGTTTGCTGGTGAGGAAAGCAGAGATAGAGACCGATTTGGGAGCAGCTCCTGTGACACTTGGACCTCATGTGGCTTGTTAAGTCTTCGAGGAGGAGAAAGGCAGTCTTCCTCCACTGGCATTAGTTAGGTTGGGCCTTGTCCATTGAGCAAACAAGGACCTTCCTGAGTTGCCTGTCACCTGATATCAGAAAAATAAAGGTTTCACAGATTGTCTTATAAAACCCTTCTTACTGATGAGGAAACTAAGGCCCGGAAAGGTTAATTAATGTGTTACAGGTCTCACAGTAGGTTAATAGCAGACCAGCAGAAACAACTCCAGACCTAGGCGTCCTAACACCTGATCAAAAGATGTCTCTATTACCCAACTTTCCAGGATCCTCTCTGGCTCTCCTTTTTATGGGCAATTAAACTGCTGGTAGAAGGATAAAAGCATTAAGAATATTGGGACAACTTTATTTAAACAGAGGTTTTAGGTGTGGAGTTTTTAGAGGAGGTCATGGATAGTGCTGCCCAAAGCTGACAGCTTCATGCTGGCTTGGAGCTGCCAGAACTCTCAGAGCATCCCCATGTGCCCTCTTCTTCCAGGATCCAGAAAGCACAGCCTGCAACAGGGACCAGGCCTTGATTGCCTCTGGCACAAAGAATGGTCTCTGTTGAGGCAGCTGCAAATACCAGGCAGAGAGAAGAGAAAGTGGACCATTCAGGAATGGCACAGGATGACATTTGCCATAAATGGGAAGGAAGGGGAATTTCCCGACAAGTTTAGGAACCAGTTACAATCCACTGACTTAATTGTTTTCCTTTATCTCTGTGTGCTGATTGATGTTTATTATTCGGTTTGTTATCTGATGGTTATTTAATCTATATTTTGTAATTACTTCCCTTCTCTCCTTCACTTGGATAGTCATGTTTTTTATCTTGTTGCATTGAAGCACTGACCTACATTTCACAGGTGCAGAAGTCAATTATTTCCCAACATTTCAAGCAACGTTTAGCAACACGGGTCAGTTATGGTGTGGATGCCTGCACCCGCATGCCCTGGCCTGGCAACTCTCCCATCCCTGAGTTTTGCCCATTCCTTGTCTGCTGGGATCCCAGAAGCCTAGGAGGCCAGAAAAAAAGGAAAGAAAGACCTTCCCTACAAGGCTCCTTGTTTCCTAGGGAATAGGGTGGGCAGCATGGCAGACATGGGGTGCAGAGTAGGGGGGGAGATATAGTAGTGGGATGGTTTCAGGGGCTAGATTCCATGGTGGTTAGAGTCTGAAATGACCTGCTGCACATGCTATGGCTGTTTGGGCTGTGCCTTGGACAAATGGAAACCACATTCTCCAAGTGGGAATCAAATGTGAGGCCTGAGAAGTTCTAGGGTGCATTTATAGGCAAAATGGGAAAACTATTTAAAATCAGGGCTTTTTCAGAAAATCCAGGCCATCCTGGTGCTAATCTTAGGCAGTCTCTTGGGTTTTTATAGCCAGCACAAAGGGAGAGAGTGAATTCTGTGGCTGAATTCCAGGTCTGGGCTCTCCATTCCCAAGCTGTGTATCATCTGGCAAACCACTCAACTTCTCTGAACCTAGACTGTTATTTATCATGGGGATGATAATACCTTAGAGGATTATTGTGAAGACATGTCAACTAAAGTGCAGATAACTTGCTATTTGAACTTAGGAACTAGAAAAATTATCTAAAAAGGTAATTGTTGATCTCCTTTAGAATCTGCACTCTCAGTACTTGCTATGTCTAACTTAAGAAGCAGCAGGTTCAGATCACACCGTCCCTTTTGGTCCTACAGCTGTCACTGAATCTAGGAATCAAACAGATCTGGATAAGGAGGACACTTGTCTCTGAAAGTGCTTTGTAGACTCAAAGTACTAACAAATATTAGTTTATCCATGCAGTCATGAATGGAGCACATGTTTATCAAGTTCCTGTTGTAGGAGGAGCACTGTAGCGGGAGCTGGAACAAGCAGCGAACAAGATCCAAGCAGTCCTGTTGCATGAAGCTCCCAGTCTGGCCCAAGATGGAACAGAGTAGGATAGCTGCCTGACCTGAGAGGGCAGACACAGCCTTTGTGCATGCCCAAGAAAGGGCACCCATTCCAGACCTGGGGTCAGGGAGAGCTTCCCAGGGGGTGTGATGTCCTTGCTGGAAAAATAGGGGGAAGCAGAGGCAGGGAATGTGAAAGTCTCCAGGGCACATTCTTTCATCTTCCAGTTCATTCATTCAACAACTATTTATTGAAAGCCTGCTGTGTGTTGGGTGCTGGAGATACAGGGTGGTCTAAGGCAGAAACCTGTCTCTGTCCTCACCATGCCAGCTCACTGTTTGGAAGAATGTATGAGTTCAGGTAATGCGAGGTGCTCTACAGATAAATTCCAAAATCTTGGTGCCTTAATACTATATAATTTCATTTTTATTTATGTGAATTTCAAAATGTGTCCATAGATTCATCCTCGTGGGGATGGCAGAGAAGGGAAGGAAGCATGGAGGATGGTGCTGGACAGTGACACCTGTCACTTCTGCTCAGCACATGAGCTGAGCGCACCTGCCTACTAGGGACTAGGCGGTCAGTTCAACTGAGGGTCCACTGCCTTAGGAAGAGAGAGAGAAAAATCAAGACGATTAGCATGATTTCAGCCTAGTAACAACTGCTATCAAGAAAGAGTGATTGACAGGAAGGCAACATCCTGGTTTGCCCATGTGACTGTGTGTATCTCTGTGTGACCATTGTGGGTCTGTTTCCTTGTTCTTTGTGTGTCTCTGTGTGTGACAATGTGACTGTGCCTTGCGATGCTGCTTCCACTCACTTCAGAATGAGTCAGGAGGCAGAGCTCATACACAGCTGGCTTGGAATTGTGCCTCGAGGTGTGACTGCCTATGGTATAGGATCAGCAGTGAGGGATCTGGGAAATGTGAGCTCTTTATTGAGTCTAATGGGTATTTGCCTCAATCAGGAATCTGGTCTTTACTACCCACTCCCAAACCTGTACATAAGGAAGCTGCCTATTTCTCATTGCCCCCTCCATCCTTCTCATGGAAATTCTTGTTACTGCCAGGATACCACTGCTTTGAGCAAGGGAACTGGTCTGAGTGTGCCTGGAGATAGGGGAGGGGACAGTGAGGTCAGTGTCCCTGCCCCTCCCCCACAACAGGGCACAACACCCTGCACCAGACTGGCAAGGTATGCCCTTTGCAGTCAGTACTGTGCAGGGATAATTGTGAGGGTCTCACTGAAATCATCCATTCTGAACATGAATGCAAAACGCCTTGCCAGTGTAGCGGTGGCAATGGTACGAAGTCGAATCCAGTCTGTTTTAACATTCAGAGAGCTGGAGGCGATTTCAGTCTGAGGTAAATGAAATGAGAGAAACATATTCCTGATGCTGACTCACACAGCACTGTATTTGGAGCCTTAATGATGATAAATCAATGATCTAGAAAATACAATCCCTTTCCTGTTAACCAGACAGGCATACACACTCTCTGCAGACTGTAGAAGGTAAGCACCCAAATTTTCAATTAGTGTTTTCATATCCCACGACTTTATAATTGTGAATAATTAAATTGGAACACAGCACACACACGCATCAGTGCCTGCAACAGAAGCAGGTCTTCAGAAACCCAGAGCCAAGCCCTCCTGGCAGATGGAACCTCTTCCAAATCAGAGACTACAGAGTGTTAGGAGGAACTCCATGAAATACAGCCAAGCTGAAAGTGGGGAAGAACCTGAGTGCAGGGCCCATGCAGCCGATGTGCATGCCTCCCTGCTTACTCCTCAGGCTTATGGGGACCCTGCGGAGACACTGTGGGAGGTGGTCTGAGTCACAGGAGAAAGTCTGGGGGATGGCTACCCTTTCCCCACTGAAAGCAGCGTCCGGCGGTCTGTGTCCTTCATCCTGTGATGCTGCCTGCCATCCAGTTTCTGGGGAGACACATATGGACACTGTCATTTTCTGTGGTGACAACTTGCTGGCAGGGAGGGTGTCATGAGCACCTGACTTGGTTCCTGAAGCTTTGAACCCATTTCTGGCTCCTTTCTGCTCAATCCAGGGTTCTCTCTAAGTACTAGACTCCCATCTCTGAAATGGGTATGAATGTTCTGACTTTCCTCTCTCCAAAGGTCCCTGTGCACATCATATGAACTCATGAAAGTGGAAATGCCTTGTAAATTCCGTATTTGTTTTTTTAAAAGAGAGCTCCTTAAGTTGCCCAGAACAGAATCATCTGGGGCTTGTGCTACATGTTGATCCCTGGGCCTCACCCCACGCTCTGCAACAGAATCTGAGACTTCTCATGCCAAGTTCCTCAGGGAAGCTTCCTCATTCATGGTGGGAAGAATAATAGCCCCAAGGATGTCCATATCCTAGTCCCCAGAACCTGTAAATATGCTCCCTTGTGTAGCAACATGACTTTGGGGAAGTACTTCAGTTAAGGAAGGGAAGGATGTCATGGGTTACTGGGTGGACCCACTCTAATCATAAAATTCCTTAAAATCAGAGGGTTAGAGTCAGACGGGACAAAGGAAGAAGTGTCATAGAGATGCAGTGAGAGAAAGACCCTGTCTACCTTGGTTAGTTTCCAAGTTGAAGTAAAGGGCCATGGACCAAGAAAAGCAGGTAGCCTCTAGAAGCTGGATAGGGCAAGAGGTGGACTTTCCCTGATTACCCCAAGAAGGGACTCCAACCCACTTAACACCTTGATTTTAGTCTAGTGAGACCCATGTGGGACTTGTGGCCTACAGAACCTTGAGGAAATACATTTGTATTATTTTATGTTGCTACATGAATGGTAATTTGTTACAGCAGCAACAAGAAAGGAACATGCATACTGGATTTTGAGAACTACAGTTTCTAGATATACTAACATAAGGGGCCAGACCTGAGACCTGGACATACTGAGCACTGCCCCCTGTCATTGGGGGATAGCAGTCTTCATCACTTTCTTCCCAGAACATGGACAGCATCCAAACCAACACACAGTCACAACAGTAGGTATATTTTAACCTACTCAAATATATAAGCTGAGTATAAGTTGAAAAGTATTGAGCTTGGTGTGGGGGTGAGGTGGGAGCATGCACAGATAGGGGCATGGTCTCTGAAAGCAAGGAACTCATATTTGAGTAATAGATATGGAAGCTAATGAAATGTACTATGCAAACTTGATTCTAGTAAAGCCACTCTACATGGGGGAGCTGAGGATATTCACTGGAGAAATGAGAGAACATTCTAGATTGAGTAGGAGTCGCAAGTAAAGAAAGGATTGGGGATGAGATGGCAGTGAGGACAAAGGGAACAGCATGTGCAAAGGCCGCTGTGCTGGGGAACATGAGCTTCTCAGTGTGCAGCCATGGACACCCACACTGGTGTCTACTTTCCCAAATTATCCTCCATCACCCCACAATGCGCTGAAGATGTCAGAATTTTACTTTTCCAATTTCTTTTCTGAGTAGTTCATGGGACTAGGACCTAATACTAGTCAAAGGGAGCTTGAGGGAAAGTCAGATGGAGAGTTTCAGAGAAAGCTTTCTTTCTTGATAAAACAGTTGTACCAAAGAAAATGTCCCTCTTCTTTGTTTCTGAACATGGTCCTGCCTACATGTCAAGCTGGGAACTATTACAGTCATTCTATAAACATGAAGGAAGACATCTGTAATCTTGGAAGATGCAGATGAAAGATGAAATGTGGGCAGCCCTTGATGTCATTGTTTAGCTGCTCCACCAACCCTGAGGAGGGGGCACCCCCCTGCATGCAGACTTGTGGTTAGAGTCTGAAAGAGGTACTGTCCTTACAATTATGTCACTGCTAACAGATTTTCCCATTACTTGCAGCTGAAAATACACTAACTGTGCTAGGGGGAAGAAAGGCATGACAAAGGAGGCTGGCTGTTAAGGAGCCTAATGCCACACGGTCCACACTAGATTTATGTGTAGGTGTTCCACATGTGGGGACATGTATGGAGCTGAAGTTCCTGACCTGTCCAAAGGCCTCTTGTCATCTCAGATGGCATTAATGCCCTATGTTGGATGGCAGATTTGCGTTTCCCTGATGTTAGGTATCTTTTCATGTGTCTGTTGACCATCTGTATGTCTTTAGAAAAATGTCAGTTTAGGACATCAGCCCATTTTAAATTGTATTATTTGTTTTTTGTTTTGTTTTGTTTTGTTTTGGTGTTGAGATGTATGAGTTCTTTATATATTTTGGATATTAACCCCTTATCAGATATATCATTGGCAAATATGTTCTCCCATTCAGTAGACTGGCTTCTTGTTTTGTTGGTTTTCTTTGCTGTGCGAAAGCTTTTTAATTGGATGTAGTACCAATTGTTTATTTTTCCTTCTGCTTCTCTCACCTAGAGAGACATACCTGGAAAAATATTGCCCAAGAGTTTATAGCATATATTTTCATTTAGGGGTTTTATGGTTTCAAGTTTTACATTTAGGTATTTAATCAATTTTGGGTTTATTTTTGGGTAGAGCACTTGTAATCCAGGGTCACAGTGCACAGGCCAATCAAGACGGTATTTTCTGTCCCCAGCCTTCTTTTGGCACATTAAAAGCACCATTTTTAGGAGAGGGGATGGCCTGTGACACCCATGAGGTCAAATGGCAGGCAGGGCTTGAGGTAGCCTCACTGTGAGGGAGAGGGGACAATGCTGAAGGTGAAAGGTTCTTGTCTCTGCGGGCATGGCCTGCACCTTCGCCCATGGCCAGGACTGATGATAAGGTAAGACTGTGTCTGAGCCTGAGATCTCCTTTTTCCCCATTTCCCACTTTGTTTCTTTAAAAATTCCTGATGTAGGGGAGCCAGGGTGGCTCAGTCAGTTAAGTGTCCGACATCAACTCAGGTCATGATCTCACAGTCTGTGAGTTCAAACCCCGCATCAGGCTCTGTACTGACAGCTCAGAGCCTGGAGCCTGCTTCAAATTCTGTGTCTCCCTCTCTCTCTGCCCCTCCCCTGCTCATGCTCTGTCTCTCTCTGTCTCAAAAATAAAAACATTAAAAAAATAAAAATAAAAAATCCTGATGTAAACCAGGTGAGGTAGACAACTTCCCACAAACAAAAGTCTTTGTATTTTGCTAACTTTACCAGTTAAGTAAAGCAATTCTCCCCTCTAAGCTTTTAAAATTCCTTTTATATTGCCACCAATTTTCTTTCTTTCTTAGATATTTTTCTCCACCTTCCTTTCTTGCTGAACAGAATGTTTCTCTTTATAACCCATGCCCCACACCAGGTGAGAAGTATTTCTGCCCAGTGGTGGTGGTTGGTTACCATTGGTTAGTTCTCCAGCATCTCTGGCCTGATCACAGCCCTGGTTGGGGGACAGATCTGGATCACAGCCTCTGCAGCCAGTCAGACCTGGTGTCACAGCCCCTGCTGGCAATCAGGCCCTGGGAAGCCCAGGGAAATCATCTGTTTCTCTGCCTTTCTAGAGTCCTTGTCATTCTTCAGGTCTGTCACCTTGATAAAGCAAACTTTGTGGTTCTTAGTGCATGCTTTAGATTTCACCATAGATCTCTCAAAGTCTTATGTAGGAGAATGTCATATAACATGCAGAACACAATACAAACATTTGGTTTTATACTGGTACAGGAAGAGCAGAAAGAATGGAGCTCCTGTGGCAGTTTGAGAGAAGAAAGGAAGCCAGCTCAATTCCCACTCAGGTAAGGGAGGGTCACAATACCTTGTTATCTTTTTGGAAGATGCTCTCCATGACAAGAGGGCTCAATTTCCAGTGATCAGCATCCTTCCACTCCTCCTATGGCACCTTGGCACATAAAACAATGCCTCTTGGCCCCCAACACACAATAGGACCCAAAGAGCAGAGAATGGAGGAAGCTGCTCTGTGACATATCCCACTGCAACTGTGTTATAAGCACCAGTATATTTAATCCTTCTGGCAGTCATGGGTAATGTGCTGTCATCATCCCTGTTTTGTAGGTGAGGACCCTGATGCAGGGGAGTGATGCTTCCCATCTAAGGTTGCACAGCTAGCAACCAGGAGGTCTGGGATGTAAAGTAGTGTGACTCCAGAAAGCATGTTTAGTGTAGGGCACTTCCTCTGTGCAAGCCTGCACTGCTGTGTGACATCTCCTCTTGGATGACCCACTGGCACTTCAAACCCAAGGGATATATAGCAGCCATAACTTTCTGTATGCAAAGAGGTTTAGGTGCTGAAAGAAGCTGGCTTAATGAATATTAATAGAGCTGAAGAGAACAAGACAAATGGGTCTAAAAGCTGGCTCCCTAATTTCTAATCTCTCAGAGTACACTTTCAGATCCTGATCGAGTGGCTCCAAACCTGGTCAGTGATGTCAGTCCCCAGCCCCCAACTCCTAATCCTGTGGAGACAAAGGAGGCAGGCACACAAGCAAGAATCTCAGGGGCAGAGGGAAGCAGAGGGGTGATATCTGGTAGCAAAGGGATGTGGTTAAAAGGGAGAAAATGAGGCTGGATGGGAAGAGAAGAGGGATATGGATGGTGATGAGGATAAGAGTTGGGGAGGGTGGGATGGGAAAAGGAGGAGGGATAGTGATGGGAAAGAGAAGAAGGAGAGGAGGAAGGTGGGTTGGGAAGGGATAAAGGAAGGGGAAAGTTCTGGGTAAGAGGAGAAGGGGAGGCAAAGGGTCTGGATGGGAAGAGAGGAAGGACAGTGATGAGGTAGAGAAAGGAAAGGCAGAGGGCTGAATAGGATGGGGCAAGGATGAGGATAGAGGTACAGTGCAATAAAGGAGGATCCTAGGCAAGACAGGACAATGCAGATACCCAGAGAAAACAGGAAACAGGACAGGGAAAGATACCACATGGATAAGCAGGGACATGAGAGCCACCCAGAATGTAACACTGATGCTGGAGGAGCATCAGCTCCCTGTCCACCCATGCACTGTAACTTCAGAGGAAATTCTGAAGAAGGGCTCTGTAATTTGGGGCTTAGGGACAATGGCTTGATTGCCATGGGGATTGAGGAAGATCAGCTTTGGAGTTTTGTCAGGTCTGGGAATTAGGAGAGCTGTGTCCCTATGGGGCAGCTCCATAGCCTCTCCATCACGCAGCCTGGGAACAGAGAATGCACCAGGTAAGGAAGCAGGAGCCCTGTGTCCTGGGCCTGGATATGTCCAATCTGTGTTCCAGGGCACTGTGGCTCAGTTTTGCTGTTTTGATGAATGAAGATCTTGGATGAATGTGATATGGTTAGTTCATGTGTCATATTGGCTGGGTCATAGTGTGCAGACATTTGATCAAACATTATTCTAGATGTTTCTGTGAGGGTGTTTTTCCATGAGATTAACATTTAGATCTGTGGATATTGATTAAAACAGATTGCCCTCCATAATGCAGGTAGCTTCATCCAATCAGTTGAAGGCCTGTATAGAACAAAAGCCTGACCTCTCTGGCTAAGAGGAATTCTACAGCAGACAGCCTTCAGAGTCAAACTGCAAATCCAGCTCTTTCCTTCTGGCGCACTCCACAGATTTTGGAATTGCCAGCATCCATAATCACATGATCCAATTCCTTACACAAGAAATCTCTCTATATAAACATCCTGTTGGTTCTGTTTCTCTGGAGAATGCTGATTGATATGGCAAGTAATCCCATATCCCTTTCCCTTTCTGCAAGTCTGTGTTCCTAATGATGAAGAGGTTCAGGCTCATTAGAGGGCACTGTCTGTCTGGTTCAGTGGAGCTTAATAAAGGCAGATGACAGAGCTCTTGGTGGATCTTCCTGTGAAGTGATGAGTGATGCTTTGTGAGTATCCCTCTGATGGGTCTCCCATTCTTCCTGGGACCTTTCAGTGCTCTGCCTGCAATTAGCCTTACCTCTCCAGAAATCTGTGAGGACTTAGCCAACAAGTGTGAAGGTCTTTTGGCTTTCTTCCAGGCAGCAGTAACTCAAGTTTCTTGCCTCTCCTTCACCTGGGGAATACAGAATTACTCGTATGTCTTGGTCCTTTTGGGATGCTATTAAGAAATTCCACAAACTTGGAAGCTTATAAACAACAGGAATCTATTCCTCACACTTCTGGAGACTGAAAGTCCAAGATCAGGGTTCTAGCATGGTTGGGTTCTGGTAGAAGACCAACACTTCTTATTGTGTCCTCATAGGGCAGAAAGGCATAGAGAGCTTTCTGTGGCCTCTTTTATAGCAGCACTAATCTTATTCATGAAGACTCCACTCTCATGACCTAATCACATCCCACCTCCTACTACCACCACATTCAATTAGGATTATTTATTCATTCATTCATTTATTTTTTCAATGTTTTTTTTTTAATTTTTGAGAGAGAGAGAGAGAGAGAGAGAGAGAGAGAGAGATGAGTGAGAGAGGGGCAGACACAGAGAGAGAATCCAAAGCAGGCTCCAGGCCCTGAGCTGTCAGCACAGAGCCCGACATGGGTCTCACAACCATGAACCACAAGATCATGACCTGAGCCGAAGTCAGACGTTTGAATTAGGATTTAATATGTGGATTTGGAGGGACACAAACATTGAGACCATAGCAACATTCTTCAGAGAATTCAGGAGTGTGGTGTTTTTCACACTCAGCTTATCAGAGCCATGGTGATCCCATAGAGAAACCCCAAACCAATCAGAGAATGTGTGTGCATGTGGGTGTGTACCTATGTATTTATGTGTGTGGGTGTTTGTGTGTATATGTGTAAACTCCATGCATTTCTGCTTCAAATTAATCAGGTATGTTTTTATTATTTTATTATTAAGGCAGAATTTTACTGGGATTCTTATCATCCTCAGAGAGTTAAATACCAAGAAAAGAAAGTTGTGACTATTAACCACAGTCTTTGTCCTTCAGGGACCCAGTGTCTGGTAGAGAAACAGACCTATGGTTCACGGATTGCTTCCCATGCAGCAGGCACAGTCAGGCTCTGGGAACACAGCAGTGAGAAAGGAAGATGTGGCCAAGAACATGAGAAGCTGGCATGCTGACATTCTAATTGGAGGAGCAGACAAGAAATAGGAAATAGATACAGGCACACCTCAGAAACACTGTGTGTTTTGTTCCATACCATTGCAATAAAGTATCACTATAAAATGAGTCAAATGAAATTTTTGGTCTCACAGTGCATATAAAAGTTATGTTTACACTATATTGTAGTCTGTTATGTGTACACTAGCATTATGTCAAATAACAATGTACATAGCTTAATTAAAACATACTTTACCACTAAAAACTGCCAACCATCATCTGAGCTTTCAGTGAGTCATAGTTCACTGACCACATATCCCATAACAGATATAATACTAATGAAAAATTTTGAAATATTACAATAATACCCAAAATGTCAAAGAGAAACACAAAGTGAGCAAACCCTGTTTGAAAGACAGCACCCATCAACTTGCTTAATGTGAGGTTGCCACAAAGCTTCAATCTGTAAAAAACGCAGTATCTGCAAAGCTCAATAAAGCAAAATGCAATAAAGGAGGTTATGCCTTAATTGAATAGGCTGTGAATTTTGGGCTGTGAGAAGTGCTGTGTAGGAAATAAAAAGAGTAATAATGTACAGAGTGACAGAAGGAAAGGGGTCTTTCAGATAGGGGAGTCCCGGAAGGATTTCTGAAGGGGGACATTTGAATTAATACTTGAGGGATGACAAGAAGGAGGCTGGGGGAATGTGTGTGTGTGTGTGTGTGTGTGTGTGTGTGTGTTTGGGAAGGGGGGAGCAGAGGGCACAGCTATGCAAAAGTCCAGTGGCAGAGAAAAGTCTGAGTTATTGGAGGCCCAGGGTGGAGGCTGATGTGAATGAGGCCATAAGTAAAGTGAAATGTGAAATGTGGTGAAATGTGAGGTCCTATAAAGTTGGGTGGTTTAGGATGGAGAAGATTGGTGGGAGAAGGTGGGCTTTATCCCAGGTGAGTCCCTCTCACTGCAGGACAAGCAGTGAGACCCTATGTAGCAAAGGACTGAACAGGGACTCAGAGAAAGAGACAATGTGTTCTGGTCTATTAGGGTAAATTTTGCCATTTGAGCTGGATTTTGAAGACAAAAGAGGAATGTGCTGGGTGTGGAAGGGCTCAAAGGAGGTCCTGAAGCCTGAGAAAGCAGGCAATGATTCTGGAGAGGGAAGCAGTTGATGCTGGAGGCAGCAGGGAGCTTTGCAGTGCATGTCTGAGTTTGCACACAGTTTAAAGGAGTTTGGGCTTTATTCTGGAAGGAATGGAGAGTTCCTTGGCCAAAGCTCCTCTTAAACCTGCACTGTGCAGGCTCCCATCCTTATGAGGACCTGATGTGGGCAGCCTGGGCTATGACTCAGGACAGAATGTGTTGAAGTGTAGAGATGTGTGGGCTCCTCCAACACGTAGGTGCACTGCACATAAAGGGAGGATGGAAAGCAGGCTCTGTTGGAGTCCTGCCACATGTGCCACATGTGCACCTCAGAGAATGACAGGACAGGGCAGAGACAGGTTAGGCGCCAAGACATAGGTGCTTTGTTAGGTTACAGGAGAAGAGTGCTGATACTGGTCCAGAAATGACACACTTGTGTGTCACTCTATATGTCTGAGCACACACACATGGCACTGGGGAAACATGTATCTATGCATACATCTATCCATGTCCAGATGGATCAAGAATTGTTCCCACTTTGAGCATGTGTGTGTGTGCACACAAGCAATGATTTTGATGTGGACGTGTGCATGCACAGGATGTGTGGAGTCCTGCACAGTTGCCTAGGTGTTCTTTGTGTATATTTTTCTCTACATAGCAATTATAACATGAGTTAGCAATTATTTAGCATGTATCAGGCTGTATTATATGTAGTTTTCAGGCCTTATCTCCTTTATTCCTCCCAACAACCCCATGAGGCAGTTTCCATTGTCATTTTATAGATGCAGAAACCGAGTCATAGCAAGGTGATGTAATCTGCCAGCCCTTGCCACAAAGCTTGTTAGTGCTGGAGTCCATGCTTTTGATGAGTGTGCTGTTGTCTGCATCTTCATAAACACACATCAATGGACACAATTTTGTGTGTTCTCATTCAATAATGGAAGAGAAAAAGCAAGAGCTAACATTAATTTCTAAAAGAATTTCTCAAATAGTTTCTCTGATTTTGGACCTGGAGCCTTTGGGTTTGCAGCAGCTTAGAGTCCGTACCCAAAACACACTTGGCCTTGGTGCTTCGTTTCAACTCTAGAAAGAGAGACAATACTCATTAAATAAATATACCCTTTGCCTGGAACCTTGTCAGGCCCCATAAACACACTTTCCTTTGAAAAATGGAGCAACCTGCCCCTACTGACTTCTGACCTCCAGAGCTGATTGCTTCATCGGGAGGAATTATTCCCCAATTGACAGACTCTTTAAAACTTACCTTGGCACTTCTAATAATTCCACTTGACCTGACCAGAGAAAATTCTGACTTGGGAATTGAATTGTGGATCTGTTAATTGAGAGTTGAAGCTGGAGGCTTTAACATGTACTCTTGAGATGAAGAAGCACTTCTTCCTTCTCTTTACACCTTCTAAACATGTTCTCTTCTCTTCACTCCATATTTTTATCAGCAAGTAAAAGAATTTCTTATTTTCCAGCACTTCAAAGGGCAGTAATAATCCTCCACAAGTTGTGATTGTAGAAAAAGTCTTCAGTAGCTGGAATAAACCAGAAAGAGATATTTATGTGAAAGATAAGATACACTTTGCAAGAGAAGTGAGAATAAATGGGTTGTTCCATTTTATTCAGAACACAAACCAAGAAAATCCAACATAATACTGGGTATGTACACAGGTATGTATCTGTCCTGCTGGTCCAGAATCTGGGTTTTAAAATATATAATGGTCATTGATGCCAGGAAGGCAGAACTGATGATAGAAAAGCCATTGCTTTGAAATCAGAAGTGGGACTCAAAATTCTACCTTGCAGATCACGTTTTTCTGCAGATGGCTTAAAGTAATTTGAAATAATTTAGTATCTCCCAAATCCATATTTTTTTACACCTTGATATATGCCAGGACTAGAAAAAGAATTATGATTTAAAATAAAATAGAATCTAGAGTCTATATCTGGTAGTCAGATCCACCCCTTAACATCCACCTCAGGGGCATGAATACCTGTTCCCCACACAGATTTACCCAGCTGCAGCCATGTGGTTGTTACCTGGAGTCACAGTGCACTTCCCCTGAAGGATTTTGACTCTAGGACTTTAATGCACACTCAATAAACCATCATTCACTGGTTAAAGGTGGTTCTCTTAATGAAAAGACTTTACACCAAGTTCTACCGAAATTCCTGTAGGCATAAGGAAGCCCACCTCAGGAGAACATTGTTCTACATTTCCTATTTCAGTTTCAAAAGGAGGTTGGTTGTGTGTTTTGTTAAATATAACTGCATTTCCTTCTGTGGCTATTTGAAACCACTTTTCTTCACTCAGATCTCTAGGAAAAGAGTCACACTATTTTGTTCTGTCCTAGTACATGTCCACACTTTTTTTCCTACAATCTCCTTGTCCATTGCTTCTGTAGTTCACGTATTAGTCTTGTTAATCAGCTTCATCAAGGTAAAATTTGCATTACCAAATTTAAGTTTATAATTTGATGAATTTTGACAAATGTGCTTAGTAGTGTAGTTATCACCACAATCAAATATAGAAGATTTTCCTTATGCCCCATTTCAGGCCATCCCTTCCTTTGGCCCTTGGGCATTGGCAGCTGTAGATTCTTTCTGTTCTGTATTTTTTTTCCCTTTTGTAGAACTCCTATAAATTGAATCACACAGTATGAAGTATTTTGTGTCCTTATTCTTTCATTTAGCATAAAGCTTCTGAAATTCATTCATGTTGTTACATGCATCAATTTGTCTTTCCTTTAAATTGTTGGTTAATTGTTCATTGTATAGATTTGTGATGTATTTGTGCATTCTTTTTCCCACAATTTTGGGCTATTATAAATAAAGCTTCTGTGAACATTCCAGTAGAAGTACTTCTTGATAAATATGTAGGAGTGTGATTGTTGGATCATATGGTAAATGGATATTTAAGGTTTTAGAAACTTACCGATTAGTTCTCAGGGTGCCTGTACATTTGCATTCCCATCAGTAATGTACGAAAGTTCTAGCTGTTTCACATTCCTGACAAAACTTGGTTTGTCTGTCTTAAATTTTGGTCATTCTAGAGGAAGTGTAGGAGTTCCTCACTATGGTTTTTATTTACATTTCCCTATGTGCCATGTTGTTGAGCATTTTTGTCATTTATATATCTTCATTAATAAATATCAAATATTTATTGCTATTTATATTCGTATCATTGAGTTGTGAGAATGCTTTATACATCTTGAAATCAAGTATGTGTTTTGCAAATATTTTCTCCAGTCTGTGTCTTGCTGTTTCTTTTCTTAATGATGCCTTTGGAGAAGCAAGTGTTTAAAATTTATGAAGTCCACATTATCAAAATTTCTGTTTATAGTCCAAATTTTTGTGTCATGTTTGAGAAATCTTTGCCTAAGCAAAATTTGCCAAAGCAAATTTTCCCCTCTATTTTCTATTATACCTTTAATAAAATTTTATTATTATTATTTTTAATTTACATCCAAATTGGTTAGCATATAGTGCAACAATGATTTCAGGGATAGATTCCTTAATGCCCCTTACCCATTTAGCACATCCCTCCCCTCCCACAACCCCTCCACTAACCCTCTGTTTGTTCTCAATATTTATGAGTCTAGTCTGTTTTGTCCCCCTCCTTGTTTTTATATTATTTTTGTTTCCCTTCCCTTATGTTCATCTGTTTTGTCTCTTAAAGTCCTCATATGAGTGAAGTCATATGATATTTGTTTTTCTCTAACTAATTCTCTAACTAATTTCACCTAGTTGCAAATGGCAAGATTTCATATATCTATATCGATATAGATATAGATATACATATACATATAGATATAGATATATATCACATCTTTCTTTATCCATTCATCCATCCATGGACATTTGGGCTCCTTCCATATTTTGGCTATTGATAGTGCTGCTATAAACATGGGGGTGCATGTGTCCCTTCGAAACAGCACACTTGTATCCCGTGGATAAATGCCTAGTATTGCAATTGCTGGGTTGCAGGGTAGTTCTATTTTTAGTTTTTTGAGGAACCTCCATACTGTTTTCCAGAGTGGCTGCACCAGCTTGCATTCCCACCAACAAAGCAAAAGAGATCCTCTTTCTCTGCATCCTTGCCAACATCTGTTGTTGCCTGAGTTGTTAATGTTAGCCATTCTGATATGTGTAAGGTGGTATCTCATTGTGGTTTTCATTTGTATTTCCCTGATGATGAGTGATGTGGAGTGATGTGGAGCATTTTTTCATGTGTTGGTTGGCCATCTGGTTGTCTTCTTTGGAGAAATGTCTATTCATGTCTTTTGCCCATTTCTTCACTGGATTATTTGTTTTTTCGGTGTTAGTTTGATAAGTTCCTTATAGATTTTGGATACTAACCCTTTATAAACTGATCTGTCGTTTCCAAAATTTTTTTTCCCATTCTGTAGGTTTCCTTTTAGTTTTTCTGATTGTTTCCCTCGCTGTGCAGAAGCTTTTTATTTTGATGAGGTCCCAGTAGTTCATTTTTTTGCTTTTGTTTCCCTTGCCTCTGGAGACCTGTTGGATAAGAAGTTGCTGTGGCCAAGATCAAAGAGGTTTTTGCTTGCTTTCTCCTTGAGGATTTTGATGGCTTCCTGTCTTACATATAGGTCTTTCATCCATTTTGAGTTTATTTTTGTGTATGGTGTAAGAAAGTGGTCCAGGTTCATTCTTCTGCATGTCGCTGTCCAGGTTTCCTAGCACCACTTGCTGAAGATACTGTCTTTATTCCATTGGATATTCTTTCCTGATTTGTCAGAGATTAGTTGGCAATACATTTGTGGGTCCATTTCTGAGTTATCTATTCTGTTCCATTGATCTGAGTGTCTGGTCTCTTGCCAGTACCATACCGTCTTGATGATTACAGCTTTGTAGTATAGCTTGAGGTCTGGGATTGTGATGCCTCCTGTTTTGGTTTTCTTTTTCAAGATTGCTTTGGCTATTTGGGGTCTTTTATGGTTCCATACAAATTTTAGGATTATTTGTTCTATCTATGTTAAGAATGTTGGTGTTATTTTGATGGGGATTGCATGAATATGTAGATTTCTTTGGTTAGTATCGACATTTTAACAATATTTGTTTTTCCTATCCAGGAGCATGGAATCTTTTTCCATTTTTTGGTGCCTTCTTCAATTTCTTTCATAAGCTTTCTATAGTTTTCAGAGTATAGATTTTTCACCTCTTTGGTTAAATTTATTCCTAGGTATTTTATGGTTTTTGGTGAAATTGAAAATGGGATCGATTCCTTGATTACTCTTTCTGTCGCTTCATTGTTGGTGTATAGGAATGCAACTGATTTCTGTGCATTGATTTTATATCCTGCAACTTTGCTGAATTCATGAATCAGTTCTAGCAGTTTTTTGGTGGTATCTTTTGGGTTTCCCATATAGAGTATCACGTCATCTGGGAAGAGTGAAAGTTTGCTTTCCTCCTGGCTGATTTGGATGCCTTTTATTTCTTTGTGTTGTCTGATTGCAGAGGCTAAGACTTCCAATACTATGTTGAATAACAGTAGCAAGAGTGGACATCCCTGTCTTGTTCCTGACCTTATGGGGAAAGCTCTCAGTTTTTCCCCATTGAGGATGATATTAGCATTGGGTCGTTCATATATGGCTTTTATGATCTCGAGGTATGATCCTTCTATCCCTACTTTCTTGAGGGTTTTTATCAAGAAAGGATGTTGTATTTTGTGGAATGCTTTCTCTGCATCTATTGAGAGGATCATATGGTTCTTGTCCTTTCTTTTATTGATGTGATGAATCACTTTAATTGTTTTGCGGATATTGATCCAGTCCTGCATCCCAGGTATAAATCCCGCTTGGTCGTGGTGAATAATTTTTTTAATGTATTGTTGGAGCCAGTTGGTTAATATCTTGTTGAGGATTTTCACATCCATGTTAATCAGGGAAATTAGTCTGTAGTTCTCCTTTTTTGTGGGGTCTCTGTCTGGTTTTGGAATCAAGGTAATGCTGGCTTCATAGAAAGAGTTTGGAAGTTTTCCCTCCATTTCTATTTTTTGGAACAGTTTCAAGAGAATAAGTGTTAACTCTTCCTTAAATGTTTGGTGAATTCCCCTGGAAAGCCATCTGGCCCTGGACTCTTGTTTTTTGGCATATTTTTGATTACTAATTCAATTTACTTACTAGTTGCGGGTCTGTTCAAATTCTCTATTTCTTCCTGTTTCAGTTTTGGTCGTATATATGTTTCTAGGTATTTTTCCATTTCTTCCAGATTATCCATTTTGTTGGCATACAATTGCTCATAATATTCTCTTATTCTTGTTTTTTATTTCTGCTGTGTTGGTTGTGATCTCTCCTCTTTCGTTATTGATTTTATTCATTTGGGTCCTTTCCTTTTTCTTCTTGATCAAACTGGCTAGTGGTTTATCAATTTTGTTAATTCTTTCAAAGAACCAGCTTCTGGTTTCATTGATCTGTTCTACTGTTTTGTTTTGTTTTGATAGCATTAATTTATGCTATAATCTTCATTATTTCCTGTCTTCTTCTGGTTTTGGGTTTTAATTGCTGTTCTTTTTCCAGCTCCTTAAGGCGTAAGGTTAGGTTGTGTATCAGAGATCTTTCTTCCTTCTTTAGGAAGGCCTGGATTGCTATATACTTTCCTCTTATAGAGAACACAGCCTTTGCTGCATCTCAGAGGTTTTGTGTTGTGGTGTGACCATTTTCATTGACTTCCATATACTTTTTAATTTCCTCTATAACTGCTTGGTTTGCCCATTTATTCTTTAGTAGGATGTTCTTCAGTCTCCAAGTATTTATTACCTTTCCAAATTTTTTCTTGTGGTTGATTCAAGTTTCATAGCATTGTGGTCTGAATATATGCACGGTATGATCTCGATCTTTTTGTACTTGCTGAGGGATGATTTGTATCCCAGTATGTGGTCTATTCTGGAGAACATTCCATGTGTACTGGGGAAGAAGGTATATTCTGCTGCTTTAGGATGAATTGTTCTGAATATATCTGTTAAGTCCATCTGGTCCAGTGTGTCATTCAAAGCCATTGTTTCCTTGTTGATTTTTTTGATTACATGATCTGTCCATTGCTGAGTGGGGTGTTGAAGTCTCCTACTATTATGGTATTACTATCAATGAGTTTCTTTATATTTGTGATTAATTGATTTATATATTTGTGTGCTGCCACATTTGGCATGTAAATGTTTACAATTATTAGGTCTTCTGGGTGGGTAGACCCGTTTTTTATGATATAATGCCCTTCTGCATCTCTTGATACAGTCTTTATTTTAAAGTCTAGATTGTCTGATATAAGTATGGCTACTCCAGCTTTCTCTTGTTACCATTAGCATGATAGATGTTCTCCATCCCTTTATTTTCAATCTGAAGGTGACTTTAGTGGTCTCAAGGGGGTCTCCTGTAAACAGCAAATAGATGGATCTTGTTTTCTTATCCATTCTGTTACCCTACGTCTTTTGATTAGAGCATTGAATCCATTGATATTTAGAGTGAGTACTGAAAGATATTAATTTATTGCCATTATGATGCTTGGAGATTTAGAGTTTCTGGTGATGTTCTCTTGTCCTTTCTAATCTTGGTTGCTTTTGATATATATATATATATATATATATATATATATTCATCTTTTCTCCACTCAGAAAGTCACCCTTAAAATTTCTTGCAGGGATGGTTTAGGGGTCACAAACTCCTTTAATTTTTGTTTGTCTGGGAAACTTTTTATCTCTCCTTCTATTTTGAATGACAGCCTTGCTGGATAAAGATTCTTGGCTGCATATTTTTCTGATTCAGCACACTGAATATATCCTGCCACTCCTTTCTGAACTGCCAAGTGGATAGGCAGACCTGTGGATAGGTCTGCTGCAAACCTGATCTGTCTTCCCTTGTTTGTTAGGGACTTTTTTTCCCTTGATCCTTTCATGATTCTCTCCTTGCCTGAGTATTTTGTGAATTTGACTATGATATGCCTTGTCAATGGTCAGTTTTTGTTGAATCTAATCGGGGTCCTCTGCACTTCCTGGACTTTGCTGTCTGTGTCTTTCCCCAGGTTAGAAAAGTTTTCCACTATGATTCACTCACATAACCCTTCTTCCCCTATTTCTTTCTCTTCCTCTTCTGGGACCCCTATTATTCTGTTGTTGTTCCTTTTTAATGAGTCACTGATTTCTCTAATTCTTAATTTGTGCTCTTTTACCTTCATCTTCCTCTTTTTTCTGCTTCATTATTCTCCATAAATTTGTCCTCTATATCACTGATTCTCTGTTCTGCCTCATCCATCCTTGCCGCCATTCCATCCATCCATGATTGCAGCTCAGTTATAGCATTTTTAATTTAATTCTGGTTATTTTTTAGTTCTTTTATCTCTGCAGAAAGGGATTCTAATCTATTTTCAACTCTATCTAGTATTCTTATTATTGTGATTCTAAATTCTGGTTCAGACATCTTGCTTGTATCTCTGTTGGTTAAATCCCTGGCTGTCATTTCTTTGTGGTCTTTCTTTTGGGGTGAATTCCTTCGTTTTGTCATTTTGAAGGGAGAAAGGATTTAATGAAGTAGTAAAATTGAAACTAAAAAAATTAAAATTAAAAAAGATATTAAAGTTAAAAATTAAACACACACACACACACACACACACATACACACAAATCGAACAGATGATGCTAGACTCTAGGTGTTGTTTTGGTCTGGGTGTTGAAAGTAGTTTGACAGATTAGAGAAAAAAAAGGGGGGGGAGGATATTGAGAATTTGAAAAAATGAATACACTGAAGTAGACTAAAATGAGATAATGGGGGTAAAATAGAATTTGAAAAAATATACACAAAAGTAAAGAATATAGTAGAAAAAAATTAAGGAAAATATTTTTAATAAAAATTAACAATAAATATGAATTTTTTTATTTTTCTGTATTTAAGAAAAAAGAAAAGAAATGAAAAAAATAAAAAGAAAAAAAGAAAATTTGAAAAAATGAATACACTAGTAGACTAAAAATGATGGAAGTAAAATAGAATTTGAAAAGATTTACATAAAAGCAAAACAGATAGTAAAATATTAAATAAAAATGTTTCTAATAGAAATTGAAAGTATAAATGAAGTTTTTCTCTTTCTACATTCTATAAAGAAAAAGAAAGAAAAAAAGAAAAAGAAAGAAAAAAAGGAAATTGTTTGAAAATTTGAAAAGGTGAATAAACTGAGGTAGACTAAAATAAAATGATGGAAGTAAAATAGAATTTGAAAAAATTTACACAAAATAAAAATATAGTAATACAACTTAAATAAAAATATTTTTAATAAAAATTGAAAATAAAAATGAACTTTTTTCTCTTTCTGTAGTCAAGAAAAAGAAAAGAAGTGTAAAAGAGAAAAATAAAAATATAAGAGAAAGAAAACTGAATAGATGAACCGGCTAACAGATTGAAGTAAGACTGAAATTGCTTCGTTTTCTCCTAGAAGTCAGTCTCTGTAGTGCTTTATTGTCCATAAACTAAGCTGGCTGTGAGACTTGTGTTCTTGAAGAGCATAGTTGGCCCAGTTGGGCAGGGCTCAGTGTAACAGCCCTGCTCTCCACTAGATGGTGCTGCTAGCCTACTGGGGTGGATTAGTGCAGTGCTCATAGGTGCATATGCGCATGCGTGGGAGTGGTGAAAATGGTGCCACCCAGCTACCCAGTCTGTTCTCCCAGATCAGCAATCACGCACCAGTCCTCTGTCTTCAGCTCTGGTCCATTCTCCACTTTTTCACTCTCCGTGACCAGGCCCCAGACAGTACCTCTCTCCCAAGTTTTTTCTCAGATGCAGCTGTTTTCCCCAGCCCCTTGCTTCCAAAGGACTTTGGCTTTGACCTGTTCCACCCCTTTGCAGGAGGGTCTCACCAAGCAATGGCCAAATGAGCAATGACTGAATGTCAGCTGCACCCAGGAATGCTTGCTTGACCCTGCTGCTGCTGTTGCCCTGAGACTGAAGCCAGGTGCCAGCCTGTCCCAGAAAAAGTTCATGAGACAGTGTAGCAGCAACATTTCAGGGATTATGGAAAATCATAACACACATCTGGTACCAGGCTTCACCCTTAATGACCTTGCCCCAGCACCAGTGTATTGTGGCCATCTTCAGGGGTCTGCTGGGTCCAGGTGGCTTCAACAATCTCTACCAAATGTCCTTCCACCAGTGGAACCGCTTTTTCCCGTGTGGCCTGAGAACCTCCCGGACCCCACTCTGTTTGCTCTTCCCACCGGAGCACCACCATGTATTGAGATGTGGAGTTGCAGCCATTGTGCTCCCCTTGTTTACAGTCTTAATGGGATTTAAATCCTCTCCTTTCTCCTTTCTTCTTTCTCCCTTTTTAGTTTAGTCCCTGTGGCTGTTTCCAGTTTTCCACTTTCTCTCCAGCTGCTTTTGGGGAGGGGTGCTTTTCCCATATTCTGCCCCCCTCCACAGTCTCTGTCCTCTCTCCACCTGCAAAAGTGGTTCCCTACCTTCTGCGGCTTCTTGCTCCCCAAATTCACCTCTCCGCACCACGTACCTGTTGAATTCTGTGGTTCAGGTTGTGCAGATTGTTGTGTTAATCCTCCAATCAGTTTTCTAGGTGTGTAGGATGGTTGAATGTTAGTCTGGCTGTATTTCATGGACAAGAGACACACAAAAAACTTCCATGCTGTTCCACCATCTTGGCTCCTCCCCCTACTATAAGTTTTTTTAAGTGTAGATCTTACATTTCTGTCTATGATACATTTTAAATTACTTTTGCATATGGTATGAGGTACAGATAAAGGTTTATTTTTTTTGCATGTAGATGTTCAATTCTATAGCACAATTTGTGGAAATGACTATACCAATTGATACTTTAGAACCATTGTAAAATCAACTGACAATATAATATGTGTCTATTCTAGACTGTATTCTGTTTCATTGATCAATATCATAGAGTCTTAATCATTGTAGGTTTAAAGTAAGTCTTAAAATCAGGTAGTAAAAGGTTTCCATATTTGTATTATTATTCAAGATTATTTTGGTTACATTAGGTCTTTGAATTTCCATGTAAAAAATGTTAACAGAATTATTGGGATGCAATTCACTACCATAAAACTCACCTATTTGAAGTAAGTATATAATTCAGTGGTGTTTAGTATGTTCACAGAGTTGAACAACTATCCGTCACTATCTGATCCCAGTTCATCACCCCAAGGAAATCCAATGCCTATTAGTATTCATTCCCCATTTTTCCTCCTGCCTGTCCCCGGCAACCAACAATGTTATTTTCTATTATTATAGATTTGCCTATTCTGAATGTTTCATATAAATGAGATCGTACAATGTGTAGTCTTTTGTGATTGACTCCTTTCACTTAGGTCATATTTTCAGGTTTCATCTATTTTGTATCATGTATCAGTACTTCATGCATTTATATTACTTAATAATATTTCTGTGCATGCTTCTTTCATTTCTTGTGTAGCATTCATCAGTTTAAAGTCTCTACTTTTGACTATTATAGCTAATGTTTCTATAAACATTTGGGTGTACATTTTTTTGTGTAGAAGTATATTTTCATTCCCTTTGGGTATATATGTATGTACATACCTGAGTGGAAGTGCTGCATCGCATGGTAACAATATGTTTAACGATCACACTTTATAATACATTTTAATGTATTATTTAATGTATTGTTGGATTCAGTTTAATGTATTGTTGGATTCAGTTGGATTGCAGGGTGGTTCTGTATTTGCAAATCAATCAAATGTGATCCATCATATCAAAAAGAGAAAGGATAAAAACCATATAATCATCTCAGTGGATGCAGGAAAAAAAACCAATTTGACAAAGTACAACATTCATTCATCATAAAAACTACCAACAGAGAGGGTAAAGAAGGAACATAGTTCAACATAAAAAAAGCCATATATGAGAAGTCTACAGCTAACCTCAGACTCAGTCGTGAAAACTTGAGAGTTTTCCCCTTTAAGATCAGAAACAAGGCAAGGATGTACACTCTCACCACTTTTATTCAACATAGTACCAGAAATCACAGCTACAGCAATCAGGCAAGAAAAAGAAATAAAAGCATCCAAATTGGTAAGGAAGAAGTAAAACTTTCATTATTTGCTGATGACATGATACCATATATGGAAAACCCTAAGGAATCCACCAAAAAACTACTAGAACTAATATATGAATTTAGTAAGTTTCAGTATACAATTTAATATACAGAAATCTATTGCATTCCTATACACTAATGATGAAATAGTAGAAAGAGAAATAAAGAAAACAATCCCATTTACAATTGCACTCAAAATTGTAAAATACCTAGGAATAAACTTAACCAAAGAGGTGAAAGACTTGTACTCTGAAAATTATGAAACTTTAATTAAAGAAACTGAAGATGACACAAATGGAAAGATATTCGATGCACATGAATTGAAAGGACCAATATTGTTAAAAGGTCCATACTACCCAACGCAATCTATAGATTTGATGCAATTCCTATCTGAATACCAACAGTTTTCATGTTAGTAGAACAAATAATCCTAACATTTGTTTGGAGCTGCAAATGACCCTGAGTAGCCAAAGCAACGTTGAAAAAGAAGAACAAATCTGGAGGTATCACAATCCCAGATTTAAAGATGTATTACAGGGGTGCCTGGTGGGGGGCTCAGTCAGTTGAGTGTCTAACTTCAGCTCAGGTCATGATCTCATGGTTCGTGAGTTTGAGCCTTGCATCAGGCTCTCTGCTGTCAGTGAAGAGCCTACTTCGGAATCTCTCTCTTTCTCTCTCTCTCTCTCTCTCTCTCTGTCTGCCCCCCCCCAAACACTTTCTTACACTATCCACAAAAATAAAATGGTTTGTTGCTATTTTGTTGAGAAGTTTTGCGTTTTTCTTTATAAGAGATTGTAGTTTGTAGTTTTCCTTTTCTCTCTTTCATAGGTCACATTTACTTGCTTCTTTGCATGTTTAGTAATTTTTTATTGGATGCTGGTTATATTATATGTTACATTGTAAGTACCTGGATTTATCATATTCCTTTAAAGACAAGTACACTTTGTTTCACAGGCAGTCAGGTCTTAATTCTTCAAGACCTGGCATTAAGCCTCCCTTGGATGGGTCTACAATAACCATTATAGGGAAAGTTCAGTCCTACATCTCCTCCAACATCTTCGCTGCATGTCAATGTCTCAATGAAAGTTGAGTATTTATTGAAGACATTTCACTGTGGCTGGTTGGAATTTGTTATGGACTGTATGTTATACATTTAAACCTCAACCTACAATGTGATGGAATTTGGAGATGGAGTCTTTGGAGGATAATTAGGTCATGAAGGTGGACTCCTCATAATGTGTTTAGAGATCTTGTATGAATAGACCTGATAGTCTACCTTCCTCTCTCTCTGACGTGTGAGGATGCAGTGAGGAGATGACTGTCTGCAAACCAAGAAGTGTACAGTCACAAGATACCAGATCCACTGGTGCCTTGATCTTTGATTTTATGGCCTCCAGAATTGTGAGAAATAAATATTTATTGTTTAAGCCACCTAGTCTATGGTAATTGTTATATCAACCTAAGCTAAAACTGCTGTAGCTAAGACAGAATTAACATCTCCCCAACCTGAGCACCAGGAACTTTCAGCTTATAACTTCATGATCATTTTCAGCCAGCTGTGGAGATTCATTCTAACTATTCACATCCTAGTACTCAACAAAGTCTCAAGGATACTTTATGCAGATTTCTGGAGCTTTTTATTTATGTAATTCTGAATGACTATACATCTCTAAGCTCTGATCTCTGTTTTCTCAGCTTAGCAGGGCCAACAGTCTCTGGATTTCCCCTCCCTCACTGAATTTTGAAATTCTCACCATACAGAAGTGCACCACAATCACAGACTCTATACTCTCAGGCATCACCAGTTCTGCAGAAATTGTTATTCAATGTCTCAAAACAGTTGTTTCATATATTTGGTCCACTTGTTTATGGCAGGAGGTTAAATTTGTTTCTTTTTGCTCCATCATTGTCAAAACAAGAATTTGATCATATTTTATAAATGTAGTCCTTGGCAAAAATAATGAAAAGGATGCCTTGGAAGGTAAAATGGAAATTTCTGAGCACCTCAGGAGGGGAAACCTCTATATTTCAGATCTTGAAGCATTGTTAAGAATGAGGGAAGATTTGACAGTTAAACAATTCCAATACTGAAATTGTCTCTGGTTTTTCCTTGGGAAAACTGCAATAGATTAGGTTACCTAAGTGGTTAATGCAGCAGAAGACAGCAACAAAGACAGAGGCTTAAGTATTCTCTCAAAGATATTGAAGATGAGCTTCCTTTTTCCCTTACTAGTAGCATGCTCCATTAATATTAATTAAATGTGTGGCTGAATAAGCAAATGATTGAATTAATACATGTGTTATGAGCTTAAAATCTATAATAAAGAGATGTTTGTACCTTAGGAAGTTACAGATCCTACAATCACAGGTGGTTTAGTATTGGAGTTTCATTATTAATGATAGTCTAAATAATTTATTTTGTCCATCCCCATCATCTTATAAATAGAAAAGTTAAGTGACTTGCTCAGGCCAGATGCCAAATAGTGAAAAGTCAGGACTTACACTCAAGTCTTCTGATGCCCATTTGAGTGCTCTTTCCAGTACATCAGCTTTTAAAGGACTCCTAGATCAAAGTCAATACTTAGAGTCTCAGGAGAGAGTATAGACTGGAGATCAATATGTCACAGACTCAAGGTCTGATCTATCCTGCTTAAGGTGCTGTCACTGTTCCATGAAAAATATTTCTCTTTTTGCCACTCCTCATCCTCTGATGAAGTCAAATTACCCTTGTAGAGAGAGATCCTTTGTAATGGTTCTTTCTATTTTTCATATGAGTCTTTCTCCTGCCTCTGTGTCTTTATTTCTACTTTCGTAATATAGATTTCTAATCTTCTGTAGCCTTTAAATAGGAAAAATGAGGGTCATTGCTGCTAATCTCCCTCTTCTCCTGTTTCTTTAGACCCTACATGCAAGGGCAGTAATGCCCTGATCTGTGGTACAATATATCCCAGTGGGTGGGGTCTAATAAATTGTACACTAAATAGGTCTGTATAGGAGACAGAATTTATCTTACTGAGGAAGTTGGGCAACGAAAATTTGTTGTCCAGGCTAACATTTTTTCTCTTAGAGCCATCTTGACTCCTGTTTTCATTCAGGCTGGGTCACCAAATAAGAAACATTTAACTAGATAGCTAGGTCTGAAATTAAAAGTAAAACTCTGAAAGAGCTTCCTGAAATGTAAATTTCCTTAGTAATTGTTTTAGGATTATGCCTTACTATGAGCTATCACATTAGTCGTTGCTCTGCTGTCACTTAACACTGTAGGATTAGATGGAATAGAAAAAAAGAAGGGAATAAGGATGGATTGAATGTGACCAAATGGGACTATCATATTGGAGGACTGTGCAAGAGGGAAAGAATTGTGGCAGTTTCAGAGGAGACCCCAAGGCACAGCTTGCCTTCTTATCACTTATCCTTCTGCTTAGAGCCTGCCCTGGCCTACAAATGTTTACCTAGGGAACCTAATTTGTGCTTTTCAACAGTGTTGGGTTCAACTCCCATGCCTAATTGAATCTTGCTCTAGACAATTTCTTATTCACTTTTTATTTTATTTTTAAAAATTTTTTAAATATTTATTTATTTTTGAAGGAGAGAGATACAGAGCATGATCAGGAAGGGGCAGAGAGAGAGAAAGGGAGACACAGAAACCAAAGCAGCCTCCAGGTTCTGAGTTGTCAGCACAGAGCCCGACGGGGGGCTCAATCTTACAAACCACTAGATCATGACCTGAACTGAAGTCAGACATTTAACCGACTGAGCCACTAGGGTGCCCCTCTTATTCACTTTTTAAAATCTTTCTGGAAGAACTCAGATTCCTCAGGATATCCTGTTGTACAATTTAATAACCTTTCCTCTCTGAAAGCTCGCATTTGTTTGTTTGTTTAATGTTATCCAAATCCCCCGGAAGCTAACTTTCTTAATGTCTTCTGCAAATGGCTATTGGCACAGCTCTGGGAATATATTTAACCTCTCTGTGCTCACAATGGGTTTTAAGGTCAGCATTCCAGTGTTTGTATTCTTCTTGTTTACCTCATGTATCTGTTAGTTGTATTATAACAAGCAGGGTACAATAACATATGCAGCTGATATACTACACTTAATAACAAGCAATGCCAGGAGAGACAAAACAGCAGAGCGCCATTGTACAATCTAACACAATGTAATTGTTCTTTTCCTGATGTGAGGGTGGGCAGGTGGGCTGCACAGGGTTCCCCAGAGAAGGACTGCAGTTTGCCTGTCAATGTTTGGACACTCCACACTTACTCTCCAGTACTTAGTCCACTGCCTTGTGTGCTAGGAACTACCTGAATGTGCTGGTTGGGCCCATCTGCCCTCCAGATCCATACCTTGGAGTTTTTCCTATGTGTCCTGCCCTTGTGCTCTGGCTGCCAATTGGACTCCACCTATGGAAAGAATGGACAACAAAAAAGAGGGGAAGAGAAGAGTGAGACCAAAATGTGGATTCTTTCTCTCCCCTCCTATAGTATCACCATAGGCTACTGGCTGCTTGCTTTCCTCTATAAAGGCACAGATTCTCTCTCTAGGTTCCAGTCCTGCTTCAACTATTTCCTCCTCAGGGCTGGGGCAGGCAGAGTGGGGGTGGGGAGCCCTGCTGTTGGCTAGCATTGGAGAATTCGTTTTATTTCAGTGTTTTCTCTACACTCTGTTCTACCTCAAATGACCACTGTGAGTGTGCCCGAATCTACTTTTTATCTGAAGCAATTGGTGTCTTACAAAAATTTGACCTTTGTTGGTGAATGACTAGCTTAGCAGTAGAGCACTGTGACCCTGTGGGCCTTTTGGGTTATTGCTGAGATAGAGAAAAGAGGGAATTCACAGTACAAGTCACAAAACAGGGAACACTTTGTGTAATCCTCTTTCTTTTCCCTTTTTCCAACCATCCCAAGTGAAATTTGGAGGAATTATAATCAGGATCTTGTTCTCCAAGGTTTGCCTGAAGATATGGGGGATGAGAGGGAAGAAAGCTCTCCTTTGGTGCAGTTAGAGGTTTTGTGGACATGATGGGATTTAGTCCTTCTTTGAGGCTCCAACTGAAGAAATTGTGGCAGTGAAGAGCATGGCTCTACAGTCAGATCCTCTAATTCAAATTTCAGCTCCTCTACTTATGCTGCAAGTCCCTGGAACAAGTTACTTAACTACTCTGTGTCTCAGTCACATCATCTATAAAATAGGCATAATTCTACTATCTACTTCATAAGATTGAGGATAAATGAGCTAATGATGTAAAGTGCTTAGAACAATATTAAGCATAAAATCAGTGCTCAATAAATGCTAGTGAATCCCCCTTCTAATCCTATTCCTCTTTTTCCACTTCCTCCTTCTCCTCCTTTTTCTTCTTTTACCCAACTAGCTGTCTCCAGGAGATACCAGCCTATGGAAGACCCTAGAGTTTGGTAAGGGCTCTACATTGGGCAGCTGATGGTTTCCAAGGGTACAAGTTCCAGTCCTGAATTTATCTCCATCTTTTATGTCGCTGCTGGGAGAGGAGTTTCATCTTTCCCAGGCTTCCATTTTACTGAAAGCTCCTTCCTCAAAAGAGCAAAACTGGATGCTATGATGGAAAAGAGATGTGAGTTCTCTACATACTTTAGACACAGAAATAACTATCTTGGTGTTTAAGAACACTTATATTTTTGTACTGTGCCACCTGCTTTCTTTCCAGGAAACCTTGCTTAGAGGTATAATATTTACTACTTCACTCAGTAGCCAAATAGGCAAAACAAAACAACTTTTGATCCTAATGTGCCTTAAGCTTCTGAAGCATGTTCCATCAACTCTACACCTGTTTTCTCTGCCCAAGAGACGTGTCATTCAGGTCCCTCTGCTTGTAGGCACTTTCCCAAGGAGTCTGTACTCAAGTGCCTTTCCAAGGACTTCATCACTGGCCTCCCTGCCACTCTTTCCTTTCACCTGACTTGGCTTTTCTTCCTCCTGAATTTTAAATTGTATGTTTGTTTATTGTTTTCCGTCTTCACTAGAATATAATCTCCAGGGGAGCAGAGAATTTTCCCGCTTATTCACCATGTGTCTGGAGGTTTTGGAAAATGTCCACTGCCCCTCTCCTTCCCCTCTACTCTGTGCTGTGGGAGGTTGAACCATTCTAAGGCAACCATGGAGACTACAAACCTCCAGTCTCAGTCAGCTCCAAGAGGGGCTCTGGAAGACTAGAAGGTCTTGGTTCTCCTGGGTTCTGGCAGTGCCCCTTTGGGCCTATTGGTCTTCTATCTCTCCTCCAACCAACACTGCTAGCCTGTGAAAATTGCACTATACCTTGTTCATTTCTCTAACCCCACCTACACATATCTCCTTGATTAATTTCCTCATGCTACTCCAGAAACTGCTCATCTGTTTTATGCCTGAAACTGGACTGATCTTGACAACTGTTCTCTTTTTTAATCTTTATTTATTTTGAGAGAAAGAGAGACAGGGTGTGAGTGGAGGGAGGGGGCAGAGAGAGAGGGAGACACAGAATACTCTGAAGCTGGCTCTAGGCTCTGAGCTGTTAGCACAGAGCCCCATGTGGGGCTCAAAATCAGACCCTGATATCATGACCTGAGCCGAAGTTGGATGCTTAATTGACTGAGCCACCCAGGCATCCCAACAAGTTTTCTTGACATATATAAGCGTTCAAAAACGTTGATTGAATGTTTACAAATGATTGGAAGCTCGGGAGAGCAAATATACTTGTTCCATGACTCTAATAGGGAATACTTCCTTAAATGGAAAGAGATTACCATAGTATCTACTAACATATAGATAGATAGAATGTGTACCCAAACTATTTTAGAATTTAGAAGAAAAGTGGTTTCTGTCATTTGCAAATATCTTTTCCCATTCCATTGGTTGCCTTTTAGTTTTGTTGGTTGTTTCCTTTGCTGTGCAGAAGCTTTTTATCTTCATAAGGTCCCAATAATTCACTTTTGCTTTTAATTCCCTTGCCTTTGGGGATGTGTCGAGTAAGAGATTGCTACGGCTGAGGTCAGAGAGGTCTTTTCCTGCTTTCTCCTCTAAGGTTTTGATGGTTTCCTGTCTCAAATTCAGGTCCTTGATCCATTTTGAGTTTATTTTTGTGAATGGTGTGAGAAAGAGGTCTAGTTTCAACCTTCTGCATGTTGCTGTCCAGTTCTCCCAGCACCATTTGTTAAAGAGACTGTCTTTTTTCCATTGGATGTTCTTTCCTGCTTTGTCAAAGATGAGTTGGCCATACGTTTGTGGGTCTAGTACTGGGGTTTCTATTCTATTCTATTGGTCTCTGTGTCTGTTTTTGTGCCAATACCATGCTGTCTTGATGATTACAGCTTTGTAGTAGAGGCTAAAGTCTGGAATTGTGATGCCTCCTGCTTTGGTCTTCTTCAAAATTACTTTGGCTATTCGGGGCCTTTTGTGGTTCCATATGAATTTTAGGATTGCTTCTTCTAGTTTCGAGAAGAATGCTGGTGCAATTTTGTTTGGGATTGCATTGAATGTGTAGATAGCTTTGGGTAGTATTGGCATTTTGACAATATTTATTCTTCCAATCCATGAGCAGGGAATGTCTTTCCATTTCTTTATATCTTCTTCAATTACCTTCATAAGCTTTCTATAGTTTTCAGCATACAGATCTTTTACATCTTTGGTTAGATTTATTCCTACGTATTTTATGCTTCTTGGTGCAATTGTGAATGGGATCAGTTTCTTTCTTTGTCTTTCTGTTGCTTCATTGTTAGTGTATAAGAATGCAACTGACTTCTGTACATTGATTTTGTATCCTGCAACTTTGCTGAATTCATGTATCAGTTCTAGCAGACTTTTGGTGGAGTCTATCGGATTTTCCATGTATAATATCATGTCATCTGCAAAAAGCGAAAGCTTGACTTCATCTTTGCCAATTTTGATGCCTTTGATTTCCTTTTGTTGTCTGATTGCTGATACTAGCACTTCCAGCGCTATGTTAAACAACAGCGGTGAGAGTGGACATCCCTGTCGTGTTCCTGATCTCAGGGAAAAAGCTCTCAGTTTTTCCCCATTGACGATGATGTTAGCTGTGGGCTTTTCATAAATGGCTTTTATGATCCTTAAGTATGTTCCTTCTATCCTGACTTTCTCAAGGTTTTTATTAAGAAAGGGTGCTAGATTTTGTCAAAGGCCTTTTCTGCATCGATTGACAGGATCATATGGTTCTTCTCTTTTTTCTTATTAATGTGATGTATCACGTTGATTGATTTGCGAATGTTGAACCAGCCCTGCATCCCAGGAATGAATCCCACTTGATCATGGTGTATAATTCTTTTTATATGCCATTGAATTGGATTTGCTAGTATCTCATTGAGAATTTTTGCATCCATATTCATCAGGGATATTGGCCTGTAGTTCTCTTTTTTTACTGGGTCTCTGTCTGATTTAGGAATCAAAGTAATACTGGCTTCATAGAATGAGTCTGGAAGTTTTCCTTCCCTTTCTATTTCTTGGAATAGCTTGAGAAGGATAGGTATTATCTCTGCTTTAAACGTCTGGTAGAACTCCCCTGGGAAGCCATCTGGTCCTGGACTCTTATTTGTTGGGAGATTTTTGATAACCGATTCAATTTCTTCGCTGGTTATGGGTCTGTTCAAGCTTTCTATTTCCTCCTGATTGAGTTTTGGAAGAGTGTGGGTGTTTAGGAATTTGTCCATTTCTTCCAGGTTGTCCAATTTGTTGGCATATAATTTTTCATAGTATTCCCTGGTAATTGCTTCTATCTCTGAGGGATTGGTTGTAATAATTCCATTTGCATTCGTGATTTTATCTATTTGGGTCATCTCCCTTTTCTTTTTGAGAAGCCTGGCTGGAGGTTTGTCAATTTTGTTTATTTTTTCAAAAAACCAACTCTTGGTTTCGTTGATCTGCTCTACAGTTTTTTTAGATTCTATATTGTTTATTTCTGCTCTGATCTTTATTATTTCTCTTCTTCTGCTGGGTTTAGGCTGCCTTTGCTGTTCTGCTTCTATTTCCTTTAGGTGTGCTGTTAGATTTTGTAGTTGGGATTTTTCTTGTTTCTTGAGATAGGCCTGGATTGCAATATATTTTCCTCTCAGGACTGCCTTCACTGCATCCCAAAGCGTTTGGATTGTTGTATTTTCATTTTTGTTTGTTTCCATATATTTTTTAATTTCTTCTCTAATTGCCTGGTTGACCCACTCATTCGTTAGTAGGGTGTTCTTTAACCTCCATGCTTTTGGAGGTTTTCCAGACTTTTTCCTGTGGTTGAGTTCAAGCTTCATAGCAAGAAGCAAGACCTGTGGTCTGAAAGTATGCATGGTATAATTTCAATTCTTGTAAACTTATGAAGGGCTGTTTTGTGACCCAGTATATGATCTATCTTGGAGAATGTTCCATGTGCACTCGAGAAGAAAGTATATTCTGTTGCTTTGGGATGCAGAGTTCTAAATATATCTGTCAAGTCCATCTGATCCAATGTATCATTCACGGCCCTTGTTTCTTTATTGACCATGTGTCTAGATGATCTATCCATTTCTGTAAGTGGGGTGTTAAAGTCCCCTGCAATTACCACATTCTTATCAATAAGGTTGCTTAGGTTTGTGAGTAATTATTTTATATATTTGGGGGCTCCAGTATTCGGTGCATAGACATTTATAATTGTTAGCTCTTCCTGATGGATAGACCCTGTGATTATTATATAATGCCCTTCTTCATCTCTTGTTACAACCTTTAATTTAAAGTCTAGTTTGTCTGATATAAGTACGGCTACTCCAGCTTTCTTTTGGCTTCCAGTAGCATGATAAATAATAGTTCTCCATCCCCTCACTCTCAATCTGAAGGTGTCCTCAGATCTAAAATGAGTCTCTTGTAGACAGCAAATAGATGGGTCTTGGTTTTTTATCCGTTCTGATACCCTATGTCTTTTGGTTGGCTCATTTAATCCATTTACATTCAGTGTTATTATAGAAAGATACGGGTTTAGAGTCATTGTGATGTCTGTATGTTTTATGCTTGTAGTGATGTCTCTGGTACTTTGTCTCACAGGATCCCCCTTAGGATCTCTTGTAGGGCTGGTTTAGTGGTGACAAATTCCTTCAGTTTTTGTTTGTTTGGGAAGACCTTTATCTCTCCTTCTATTCTAAATGACAGACTTGCTGGATAAAGGATTCTCGGCTGCATATTTTTTTTTTTAGCACACTGAAGATATCGTGCCAAGCCTTTCTGGCCTGCCAAGTTTCAGTAGAGAGATCGGTCACGAGTCTTATAGGACTCCCTTTATATGTGAGGGAGTTTATTCCTTGCTGCTTTCAGAATTTTCTCTTTATCCTTGTATTTTGCCAGTTTCACTATGATATGTCGTGCAGAATATCGATTCAAGTTACGTCTGAAGGGAGTTCTCTGTGCCTCTTGG
Organism: Panthera uncia; assembly: GCF_023721935.1. Classification (NCBI taxonomy): domain Eukaryota; kingdom Metazoa; phylum Chordata; class Mammalia; order Carnivora; family Felidae; genus Panthera; species Panthera uncia. The sequence goes on along the minus strand of NC_064808.1, from coordinate 80,778,392 downwards.
ATTTCAATGCCTTTTTCCTTCCCCAGTTCAGGGAAGTTCTCAGCTATAATTTCTTCAAGTACCCCTTCAGCACCTTTCCCTCTCTCTTCCTCCTCTGGGATACCAATCATGCGTATATTATTTCTTTTTAGTGTATCACTTAGTTCTCTAATTTTCCCCTCATACTCCTGGATTTTTTTATCTCTCTTTCTCTCAGCTTCCTCTTTTTCCATAACTTTATCTTCTAGGTCACCTATTCTCTCCTCTGCCTCTTCAATACAAGCCATCGTGGTTTCCATTTTGTTTTGCATTTCGTTTAATGTGCTTTTCAGCTCCTCGTGACTGTTTCTTAGTCCCTTGATCTCTGTAGCAAGAGATTCTCTGCTGTCCTCTATACTGTTTTCAAGCCCAGCGATTAATTTTATGACTATTATTCTAAATTCACTTTCTGTTATATTATTTAAATCCTTTTTGATCAGTTCATTAGCTGTTGTTATTTCCTGGAGATTCTTCTGAGGGGAATTCTTCCGTTTGGTCATTTTGGATAGTCCCTGGAGTGGTGAGGACCTACAGGGCACTTCCCCTGTGCTGTGGTGTATAACTGAAGTTGGTGGGCGGGGCCACAGTCCGACCTGATGTCTGCCCCCAGCCCACTGCTGGGGCCACAGTCAGACTGGTGTGTGCCTTCTCTTCCCCTCTCCTAGGGGCGGGATTCACTGTGGGGTGGTGTGGCCCATCTGGGCTACTTGCACACTGCCAGGCTTGTGGTGCTGGGGATCTGGCGTATTAGCTGGGGTGGGTAGGCAAGGTGCATGGGGGCAGGAAGGGCAGGCTTAGCTTGCTTCTCCTTAGGTGATCCACTTCAGGAGGGGCCCTGTGGCAGCGGGAGGGAGTCAGATCTGCTGCAGGAGGTTTGGCTCCACAGAAGCACAGAGTTGGGTGTTTGCCCGGAGCAAGCAAGTTCCCTGGCAGGAACTGGTTCCCTTTGGGATTTTGGCTGGGGGATGGGCAGGGGAGATGGCGCTGGTGAGTGCCTTTGTTCCCCGCCAAGCTGAGCTCTGTAGTCCGGGGGCTCAGCAACTCTCCCTCCCTTTGTCCCTCAGCCTTCCCGCTTTCTGAGCAGAGCTGTTAACTTATGACCTCCCAGACGCTAAGTTGCGCTTGCTGTCGGAACACAGTCCCTCCGGCCCCTCCGCTTTTGCCAGCCAGACTCGGGGGCTCTGCTTGGCCGGAGGGCTGCCCCTCCGCCCGGCTCCCTCCCGCCAGTCCGTGGAGCGCGCACTGCCTCACTGCCCTTCCTACCCTCTTCCGTGGGCCTCTTGTCTGCGCTTGGCTCTGGAGACTCCGTTCTGCTAATCCTCTGGCAGTTTTCTGGGTTATTTAGGCAGGTGTAGGTGGAATCTAAGTGATCAGCAGGAAGCGCAGTGAGCCCAGCTTCCTCCTATGCTGCCATCTTCCCTCTCTCCCATTACTTGGGTTTTACAAATGACTTTTATCCAGAGTATGTTAAGAACTTTTCAAATATATAGAATAGAAAAAGGGCAAAGTACTTGAATAGGTATCTCATAAAACAAATATTCAAATAGATGATAAATATATAAAAAAGGCACTCAAACTGGTTGATCATCAAGGGAAATACTAATTAAAGTCACAATCAGATTAACACTGAATACGCACCAGAATGGTTGAAACAGAAAACGTGTTACTGTGAAGTGCCAGAGAACACATGGAATAACTGGAATCTTCATCCTGAGGTATATGGAATATGGATTGTTAAAGCCATTTGGAAAGCTGGTTGTTAATATCTACTAAAGTGTAATGTATATATACACTATGATGATCCAGAAATTTCACATCTTGGTATGTGCCCATCAGAAACACACAATGCATCAAAACCCAACCACCTACTAGGGTGAATGTGGCAGAATTATCATTAATAGTCAAATATTACAACTCAAATAGAGAAATAACCCAAATATCCATATTTGGATAAAATATACACTAAAATATTATAGTGTATACATAGAATGAAATAGTATACCAGAATGAAAAGAAACTCTTGTTACACCCAACAGCAGGGATACATATTACAAACAAAATGCTCGGGAAAAAAAGCTAGATATAAAGGTGTATATACTGATCTTCTTCAGGATCTAAGATAGCTAAAATGAATTTATCATATTAGAAGTTGGGGCAGTATTACCTTTGGAAAGGTTGTATTTACTGGAACAGGATGGGGGATTTTATTTATTGTTCTTAGAGATGGTTGGTTGCATGGGTGTGTTCTCTCTCTGGAACTCACCTAAGTATACATATGTTTGTATACTTTTATGTAGATATTTATCACCTTAAAAGTTTATGTAAAAATCATGAATATTGAAATATATCTTGTTACCTTTGTGAAACTTATATAATCATATACCATATTATGGACAAAGTATATAGCAGAATATACAAGCTAGAAGAGATTCATGAAAAATGTTCTTACTGCTGATTTGCTTTTGTTTTGTTTTACATGCATAATTGCACTTATGTTTTTAAAAATAGATTCTTACTCATACTCTGATTATCTACAGCTCAGTGTAGACTAACAAAAAGGTACTGGCATTAAAAGAAACAACCCAAACAACTCCATTAGGATTCTATTATCAGTTCTCATTAGAATTTAAGCATATATTAGACAGGTATCCATTAAGAAGCTTTTAGATGAAAATTTCAAGGTGTTAATTGATCCCTCAGGGGCAATTGAAGTTCATTTCCCTTTGTAGTTTCTTTGAAGCTTTGATTGGCTTTACCAAAGAGGCGAAAATTGATGTAAGTTGAGTCCCTGAACTAATTGTTTGAATGAATAAAAGATATTAGTGAATAAGTTCAAAATGAGATTTACCTGCATGGACTTTATAAAGTTTTTTTCTTTCTAAGATTTATAAATTTCCTTTACTCCATGGAATAGTTTTTCAAGACTGGAATACATTCTAATTTAGAGATGGCCACCAGATCATATGATATTAGAAGCTTTGAGTGACCCTGCAAGCTGGCACTCCACCACAGACTGAGTACATTTGTATAATGGAATAGTATACAGCCTTAAGCTGGTGGTGTCAGCTCAGTGTGGACACCGCATTTAGGTAGTGTCACAAGTGATGTGAGCTCCAGAGCTAGGTAAGTACCATGGGTAATTTCCCAAAGCCCTGTGAACATATGCCTAAAAGGGAGCTAACTTTATATTGCCATCTCAGATGTAGGATAAATAAGTTACAAATATTCAATAATCACAAATGCTTGCAATGTCCTTTTATAAAGCCAAGTCTTATCCAGGTGCTGGGAATACCAAAATGAACACATCTTGACCGCAAAATGAATTCATAATCCTGCAGGAAAGACAGACAAGCAAACTTTGCAAGTAGAGTTTCACAGAGTGAAGGCTACCACTATGCTATGTACAGTTTAGTTGCTGTTTGACATCCTTCATCATATCAACAGCACAAAATTCACCTTTTATCAGGGTGGGGGTGGAGGAATGGCAGCCTGAATCTGATACATCCCTGGCAACTTGGACATTGGCTACCCTGAATCACGGACCATATGCTGCTCTCTCAGAGATGACTCAAGTGGGCATTATACAAAATCAACCTAACAAACTTGTATTGAGTATTATGCAGGATCTACATGAGATAAGGGTGTGTGTGTGTGTGTGTGTGTGTGTACAAAAAAACTGCATATTAATTCTAAAACTTTTTACACGAATTATGGTCCTATTTCACAATCATGTTGCTGTGAGGTAAAGTTTATCTCCCTCTTTCCAATATTCATGTATTTTATTTCTTTTTCTTGTCATAGACATTGGTACAATATTAAATAGCAGCAAACTTGGCATCTTTTTCTTGTTCTTTCAAAAATTCTCTGTAAGTATGATATTTGTATGAGGGGTTATGTCAACAAAAATGGCAAGTTCATATGATTCAACATGAGATACAATTTATAAGATTAATGATGTTTCTTTCTATTCCTAATTTGTTAAGATATTTTTCATCATGACTAAAACTCATCAGATGCTTGTTAAAATCTTTTTTAATGCTTATTTAATTTTGAGAGAGAGGGAGAGAGAGTTAGGAAGGGGCAGGCTATGGGAGGTAGACACAGAATCTGAAGCAGGATCCAGGCTCCGAGCTGTCAGCACAGAGCCCTACACAGGGCTCAAACTCACAAACTGCAAGATCGTGACCTGAGCCAAAGTTGGACGCTCAACTGACAGAGCCACCCATGAGTTCCCCAAATTTTTATTAAGTCGTGTAATTTTTTTTTTTGGTGTTGTTTCATATCTTTGTATATTTTGGATATTAACCCCTTTATGGTATAGGTCATTTCTGCCATTCAGTATGTTGCCTTTTTGTTTTGTTGATGTTTTCCTTTGCTGTGCAAAGCTTTTAATTTTGGTGTTGTCCCAATAGTTTGTTTTTGCTTTTGTTTGCCTTTCCTCAGGGGACATATCTTGAAAAATATTTCTATGTCCAATGTCAAAGAAATTACTACCTATGTTTTCTTCTAGGAGTTTACAATTTCAGGTCTCACATTTATGCTTTCAATACATTTTGAGCAAATTTTTGTGTGTGGTGTAAAAAAAGTGGTCCAGTTTTATTCTTTTGCATGTACTGTTCAGTTTTCCCAGCACCATTTGAAGAGACTGTCTTGTCCCATTGTATATTCTTGTCTCCTTTGTTATAGATTAATTGGTCATAATAGTGTAGGTTTATTTATGGGCTCTCTATTCTGTCCTATCGATCTGTGTGTCTATTTTTCTGCCATTACCATACTGTTTTGATCACTACAGCTTTGCAGTAAACCTTGAAATCTGGGATTGTGGTATCTCCCATTTTGTTCTTCTTTTTCAAGATTTTACTCAGCCATAAAATATGTGGTATATATACAATGGAATATTATTCAGGCATAAAAAGGAATGATATCTTGCCATTTGCAACAACATGGATGGGCCTAGAAGCTATAATGCTAAGTGAAATAGTAAGAGAAAGACAAATACCATATGATTTCACTCATGTAGAATTTAAGGAAAAAAAAGGAAAAAAAGAGACAAAAAAACAAAAACAAAACAAAACAAAAACCCAGCCTCAAATACAGAGAACTGGTAGTTTCCAGAGGGGAGATTGGTGGGGAGATGGGTGAATTGACAAAGGAGATTTACTTATCTTGATAAGCACTAAGAAATGAATAGAATTATTAAACTATATTGGACATCTGGTACTAATATAACACTATATGTTCATTACAATTGAATTTTTTTTTAAATTAAAAATATATCTAAGAAAAAAATGATTTTTTTTGTTAATGTCTTGAATTACACTATCCTATCTGGAAGTGAAGTTTGGCTATTGAGGTTTTAAAATTTTGCTTCCTTTAGATTTTCATTAGTAGAGTTATTTTTTAGAGCAGTTTTAGGTTTACAGAAAAATTGAACAGAAAGTACATAGAGTTCCCATGTATATCCACACTACTTCTCCCTCAGTATCCCCCACATTAGCACCTTTCAACAGGGTGGTACATTTGTTATATTGATACATTAATATTGATAAATTATTTTAATTAAAGTCCATATTTATATTAGGATTTATTCTTTTGGTGTATGGTTCTATGGGTTCTGATGAATACATAATATCATGTATCCCTAATTTTAGTATCATGCAGAGTAGTTTTGCTGCCATAAAAATCCAGTGTGCTCTCTCTCATCCTGAACCCTTGGCAACCACTGATCTTTCTACTGTCTCTATAGTTTTGCCTTTTCCAGCATGTCATGTAATTGGGATCATACAACATGTAGCATTTACAAGTTGTCATCTTTCACTTAGTAATATGCATTTAATTTTTGTTTAATGTTTATTTTTTTGAGAGACAGAGAGAGAAAGAATGTGAGTGGGAGAGGGGAAAATGAGAGAGAGAGAGAGACACAGAATCTGAAGCAGGCTCCAGGTTCTGAGCTGTCAGCACAAAACCTGACATGGGGCTGAAAAACATGAACTGCGAGATCATGACCTGAGCTGAAGTTGTATTCTTAACTGACTGAGCCACCCAGGTGCCCTGAGTGATATGCATTTTTAAATTTCTTACATTTTTTTCATGGCTTGATGATTGATTTCATTTTATTGCTGAATAATATTCCTTTATATTGATGCATAACACTTTGTTTACCCATTCATCTACTGAGGGACATGGTGGTCAATTCCAAGTTTTGGCAATTATGAATAAAACTGCACACATACATGTGAGGTTTTTGTGTGAACATAAATTTTCAGCTTATTTGAGTAGAAGGAGCACTACTAGCTGGATCATATGATGAGAGTATGTTTTGTTTTATAATATGATGCTAAACTATCTTTCAAAGTGGCTGTGTCATTTTCCATCCTTACCGGCAATGTATGAAAGTTTCTGTTGCTCCACATCTTATCCAGAATTTGGTATGGTCTGTGTTTTTTATTTTGGCCATTCTAATAGGCGTGTAGTGCTATCTCATTGTTGTTTCAATTTACAATTTCCTAGTGACATAATGATGTTTAATATCTTTTCATATTCCAGTTTGCCATCTATATATCTTCTTTAGTGATAAGGAGTGAGATCTTTCGCTCATTTTTAATTAGAATGTTTGTTATTTTATTGTTCAATTTTAAAAGTTCCTTGCATATTTTGGACACCAGTCCTTTATCAGATGTGTGTTTTTCAAATATGTTCTCCTAGTCTGTAGCTTGTACTTTCATTACGTTAACAATGTATTTCACAGAGCAGAAATTTTAATTTTAATTCTGTTCAACTTATTAACTTTTCCTTTCATGGGTTGTGCTTTTGGTATTGTACCTAATAAGTCACTACCAAAACCAAGTTCACCTAGCTTTTCCCTTATGTTATCTTCTAGAATTTTTATAGTTCTGCATCTTACATTTAAATCTTTGATCCATTATGAGTTAATTTTTAAATTTTTTAAAAAAATATAACTTACTGTCCAATTGGTTTCCATAAAACACCCAGCGCTCATCCCAACAAGTGGCCTCCTCCATTCCCATCACCTACTTTCCCCTCTCCCCCCATGTCCCCCCTCCCCCCATCAGCCCTTAGTTTGTTCTCAGTCCTTAAGGGTCTCTTATGGTTTGCCTGCCTCCCTCCCTGTAACTTTTTTTTTCTCCCTCCCCTCCCCCATGGTCTTCTGTTAAGTTTCTCAAGATCCACATATGAGTGAAAACATATGGTATCTGTCTTTCTCTGCCTGACTTATTTCACTTAGTATAATACCCTCCAGTTCCATCTATGTTGTTGCAAATGGCCAGATTTAACTCTTTCTCATTCCCAAGTAGTATTCCACTGTATATATAAACCAGATCTTCTTTATCCATTAGTCAATTGATGGACATTTAGGCTCTTTCCATAATTTGGCTATTGTTGAAAGTGCTGCTATAAAAATTGGGATACATGAGCCCCTATGCATCAGCACTCTGGTATCCCTTGGGTAGATTCATAGCAGTGCTATTGCTGGGTCATAGGGTAGTCCTATTTTTAATTATTTGAGGAACCTCCACACTGTTTTCCAGAGCGGCTGCATAAGTTTGCATTCCCACCAGCAGTTAAAGAGGGTTCCTGTTTCTCCAACTATTTGCAAATGACATATTGGATAAAGGGCTAGTATCTAAAATCTATAAAGAACTCACTAAGTTTTTAAATGTTTATTTATTTTTGAGAGACAGAGAGAGACAGGCAGACAAAAAGCATGAGTGGTGGGGGGCAGAGAGAAGAAGACACAGAATCCGAAGCAGACTCCAGGCTCTGAGCTGTCAGCCCAGAGCCTGGTGAGGGTCTCAAACTCACAAACTGCGAGATCATGACCTGAACTGAAGCCAGACACTTAACTCACTGAGCCACCCAAATGCCCCATTTTGAGTTAATTTTTGTAAGAGTTGTAGTTCTGTGTCTAGATTCCTTATTGTGTGTATGGACATCCAATTGTTCTATCACCGTCTGCTGAAAAGACTATCCTGTCTTCATTGAATTGCCTTTGATGTTGTGTTAAAAATTAGTTGGATGTATTTTAACTCTCAAGCTAGCCCACACTAACCCTCTGGCAATTTATTAATTGCAGTTAAATGTTCCTACCAGTGCTGGGTACAGTGCTGGTTTCTGCTCTTGGGTTTCCACTCCTGGTAAGCTGTGATTCTCTGCATCTGCCTCTCTCTACAGTTATTAGGACAACTTTTTGCCTGAGCCCTCAGTTCTATGATACATGTAAGAAGAGGTGCTGTTTTCCATTTGTTCTGCTTTTTTTTCTTGTTGTGAAGACAGAAGCAATGGGTTCTAAACTCTTTAGATGTTGGCTGGCAATGGAATTCTGAACTCATTCTTTTTTCAAACCCATTCCTGTTCAAAATTTTCCTTAGCCTGGAGAAAGCGATGATTTTTTTTTTACTTACAGGAGAAAAAAAAATTGTCATAAAGTGGGGGCACAATAATATTAAACTCAACTTTTATTGCTTGGCCATGGCCTTTGGCTCTTTGGAAGCCCCTGTGGCTCTGTTGGTGTGTGTGTGTGTGTGTGTGTGTGTGGCTGCCGGCAGGATTTGCTCTTCTTCTCTGAGGTGTTTCTCATATTTGTGGAGAACTTTTCTAACTTATTAAGCAAATCTACCTTGTTGTCTTATAATACACAGGAACACAAGATTTTTCTACTGAATATTTTCTTGTTCTTGCCTTCCACCTGCATACACACTCAATCTTTCCATTTAAGGAAATTTCAGAAACTTGCCCCTCATCCCTCATCTGCCCTGGCATAGTGCTCAGTTCAGAGGGTTTCAATAAAATATTTGATAAGGTGATAAACAGATAAAGCTCATAGCTCCTCTCTTTGGAGCAACAAAAATAACCTTCTACACTACAGCTTTCCGATCAGGAGGGGCAGACTACAAGATTTTCATAGCCTATTTCAAAATGAAAATGGGGGACCCAGGTCACACATGATTAAGAATTTCAAATTAGTGACAGCAGAGCATTAATGCAAGCAGAGGGTCCTGTGTGACTAAATGGAATGAATACCCAGGCAGCTGGACTGCCTCTGAGTCATGTCTTCCTCAGGCTAAATATTTGGTTTCCTTTGCTTATGACACAGTCTCTCATGTGACATGGTCTTCATCAAGAGTTCCTCAAGTCTCTGTTATCCTGCATACTTCTCATGCAAGAGACCCGTTTGCCACTACTCCTTGCTGTGTGGTACTCCAAACAAGGCACCTCATTCCTGGAATTGGGTAGATGGTTGCCCTGCCCATCTGCCCTTGGTGTAACAACTGAACTTTCTATCAACACAGACTTAGATTCATTTCTGGAAATGAGATCACAACGTTAACGATTGTCAGCCTATTCTCAAGTACAACTGCCTCAATCACACTTTACTTAACCAGCTCATGCCTCTACAGCTGTTGAGGTCTTAGAGCTAAGTGCAGAACATCACCACAAGTAAAATAATTTTTGTTAACTTTTATACATCAAGGGCTTTCTTAATTTTGTGGCTTTCATTGACATGACAGTTTGATAACTCTCCTAACTTTGTTAAAATTCACTTCATTTAAGTCATTAATGAAAACATTAACTGTCAATAATTATATTCCTTTTGTAACTGAAACCAAGTCTATGCCTAACGAGCAACAAGGCTGATCACTGAGACATCAGGTATGCAATAGAAAAGGGTTTAGTTGAGAGGCAACCAAACAAGGAGACAGAAAAGCAAAGCTCCTCTCCTCCACCTCTCTGAAGCGAGAAAGAACAATTTTTTTTTTATGATAATAGGGGTTGAGATTACACACATAGTGATGAAAAGGGCAGGGGAACTTGTGATTATTCATGAGGAAAGTTGTAATATGTACACTGAGTAAGCATATATGTAACAAAGATCACATATTCACTTTGGGGTGGAGACAACACCAGCATGAGGCAAAATTCAGCCCCTGATGTCAAGAGGTTATCTTACAAGAAGGAGCTATGGGCATGCTCTGAGAGCCAGTATAAACTGGGTCAGGTAAAGAATGCAGGGCCTTACTTGTTCACGGGCTGGGGACCATATCAGTGACTTTGAGTCCTGGATTCTTTGGAAGCAGCTAGTATATTTGTTAGTGGGGACTGAAAAAACATGATGCGTGACTAGGGAGAAAGAGTTCTCTGAAAAACAAGCTTTAAATTTTTTGCTAGTTTCCACTGTCCCTTTGGGTATACATTATTTTTTTTTCTTTTTAATTTTTAAGAGATCTTTGGGAAACTGAAGCCAGTGCCCATCCTTTTTCCAAACACCTACTAAGCTTCAGATAGCTGGGACAGAAATATGGTGAGGCCCCTGACCTGTGAATTAACCAGGGAGTTACAGCACACATGGAAAACACAGTCCTGGGCCTTGAATGGGAAATGATGAGTTAGTGCTGTAGCTATTGCACACTGGAATGATGGAGTAGGGCAGATGGTTTGTTTTTATATTTGCTGATTGGGAAGCTTGACCAGAGTATATGGGTGCTGAGATGAGCTTTGAAGAACTGGACACACTTGAAGACACAAAGGAGAGGATTTGATAGGCTTTCCTGATCAAGAGATGAGTGAGGACATAGAAGGCAGAGGGTATGCATAAGAGAGAGAGAGGGCCAATGTGGCAGACACAGACTTTACATGAAAAGGTTGCTGAATTTAATAGAGAGCAGTACTTGGCATCACAAGGAATGAAATGTCTGTGGGACAATATCTGTGATGGTCATCACCTGGAAAACTCAGGGCCTACATGTCCTGTAGGAACTCAGCATGGTGTAGGGGAGCTGAGGAGGGCAGCCTCAGGGGCCATAAGGGTGGGCCTACATGTGTGTAAAGGATAAACATTCCCATTTTGCCATTCCACCAAGGGCCCTCTTGGGACAAAATATTTGCCTCTGGGAATGGCTGGTTTGTATTTCCTGCCCTCCTCTCTAGGTGCCTCTGTGCCCTTCTCCAAATTCAGCAGCTGTGTGAGTGGCTAAGACCCAAGGGGAAGGAGTGTATGCTAGAGATAGGTGGTAGCCCTGGGAAGGAACACCAGACTGGCTCCTTGGGACTACGTCTGAGGTTACACAGCCCTTTCTCCCAGCAGTGGGATTGGGCCACTCAGATATCTCCCTCAGTTCAGAGGAGCTTTGGGTATGGGGTGGGGGCCCAACTCCTAAAAGGGTCACCAGCTTCTCTGATGGCTAGTGGGCTGAATGTCTATGTTTGTAACACTGTGCTCTCAGTACAAAGCTACTATTAGCCTACCTGTGTCCAATGAGGGATCTAGCTCCTGTCATGTCTCCCTTCCTGAGTGGAAGGGAGGCATCCCTCAGGACTGCTGTGGCTTCCTCCCCACAGCCGTGCTCACTCCCTCTGACCCTGGCAGCTGTGGCAGACAAGGAGGCGCCTCAGGCCTGTATCCTGGAGGCATGGAGAATCAGCAGCACTGATGTGCTTCCTGCAAGCATGCATCCATGAGCTGTCTACAGAGCCCCTGGATGCCATCTGTCTCAGACTGTGTCTCTAGGCAGATACAGCATTTGAGAAAACAAGACCCATCTCCCTTGTTATGTCTCACTCACTGTCTGTAGGCCTATTGCACATAGAACCATGTTTAATGCTCCAGGAGGCAGGCAAATCTACAGGAAAAGCAGCCCAGGTTTCATTTATTGAGAATCTAATGAATCCAGACACTCTGCAGCAAATTATCAGCATTCCTTTGGCAAAACTTCCATAAGCCCTCAGTGCCAGCTCAGGGTCCCTCCTCTGTGCTTTTCTATCACCACAATCTATGAGAATTTCTGATCCTTTCACTGTGCTAAAATCTCCATGAAGTGGATCTGTGTCTGTCCTAGAACAGGTAATTAATAAATCTTTGTGTATACTGAATCTTTCCAACAACTCTGAGTCATGAGTGTGTTTAGTCCTATTTGAGATTTTTGTTGTTGTTGAATATCACAGGTTGGGACTCCTAGGTGTCTGACTCAAAAGTTCAGGTATTTTCCTGTGCCTGTGGTGCCGTGTCATGAGAGGAGAGCACACCACATTCTGGTCATTGTACTTCCAGGAGTGGGCACTGTGTTGTACTACCTGGCCACCTTCAAGACTGACTCCACCTGCAGGAGTGTTAGTTGATGTTTCATTGACCCTCTCCAGCAGTGACCATCCCCTGAAGGAAGGCGCCCCCCCCTTCCCCAGATTATCCCCTTCCCTGGGGACAGCTGCATCCAGGGATTAGTGAATTCAGCATTACAAAGGCCCTCTGGCTTCCACAGAGAGAACTCCAGAAGGCATCCCAGCTCCAGAGCTTCTGGTAGGATAGGCTGAACTCTCTCCGGCAGTGGCACCACTGTTTGACTTCTGCTTGTGCCTGACACAACTTCTTTCATCTCTTATGGGTGCTTTTCCAAGACCATTTCTCAGTAAACTTTCTGTATGCAAATCTCAGAGTCCTGGAGTCTGTTTCCCTGGGAACTCAACCCACATCAGTTGGTACAGGATGTGATCTTAGGATGCAGACTCTAAAATGAGATTTTGGAGATGCATCATCCAGCAGCCAGGGCCAGTCCCTGGTGAAAAATGAAGCGTATGGTTGTAGTGAAATGTTAAAACTTTCATTATAGGCTAGGGTATTGGTGGAAGAGAACACATTTGTTAGGGCATTCTACCCAGTAGAAGCAGCAATATCAGATAACACAGACATTTTGGGGAAATAATAATTATCATGGACTATGGAATTCGATGGCCTTTTTGGCATCAGTCAGTGCACTGGAGGAAGACAATAAAAGGCAGATGGTAAGTAATCACCAGTTGATGGCAACGTGTGAAAGCCAGAGTGCCTCCTTGGCAACGTATGCAGACACTCTTTTCCTCTTCAGGCAGAGGGCAGAAAAAGCTGAAGACCAGACCCAGACTTTCTTTGAGGAACAAATCTCCAGAGAAGTTGGAATTCTCAATCCTGGCATGTTCAGGATATCTTGGCCTGGAAGGACTTTTCCCTGATTAGAAAGTCATGGGACCCTGAAATTGGGAATAGGGATATTTAAGTCAATGCTCTTGAAGTTTTGAATTCCAGGTTTCTTTGAGTTTTCTGGGTCTTTGGAAGTCACCCACTCCTTCTGGCAGAAGGCCAGCACTTGAAGACATTGTAAAGGCTACTACCTTGCAAGACAACTCTAGCACATCATACCAATAACTAGGGCCCATCCATGATGTGGATGTGTTGGATTTGCTAAAGAAAGAAAGGATTACAATACAAAAGGAGAGATTGTAATATGGATTCCAATATTGCACAAACATGGAACCTCCAGGATCAGGTGAGAGAAGGGCCAGAGAGTAAAAGAGAGCTACATAAGCAGGTGAGCCTCCATATCATCCTCCAATGTTGCACCTGTATTTCATCTTCAGCTAACACCTGTGGACAGTCTTGTATGACCAGCTGGTGGAGTTTGAAATGGTCAAAATTGGTTCACAGAAGCTTGGGTAGATATAAAGTATAAAAGGACCATAATACACTATAAGAACACAGAGGGTGTCCTTGAAAGGCAGTGGTGATGTTAAATCCTGCCACTAGGAAAAGCTTGAAGTGGTTCACCTGCTTATCCACCTTGAATGGAAAGGAGAGATGCCAGGGAATATATATGGTCTCATGGTCAGTAGTAAGTAGTTTGGCTAGTTGCTCAGGGAAGAGGAAATACTGTAAGATTAGAACAAGGAGGTGTGGGAAAGAATTGTATAGATGGACCTAGAGTAGACAACATGAAGTAAACATAGTAGTATCCATCAAAGAGCATCCACTACAGGAGAGGATAAAACAGCAGGCAGACAGAATAATATTTTCAGTTGACATCAGGCAGCCTCTATCATTTGCCAGCCTGGTCATCAGCTAGTGCTTGGGTGAAGTAGCAGGGATGGCAGAGGTGGAAGCTATGCAGGGCCCAGAATATTAGGCTTTCACTTGCTCAAGCAGATTTAGCTGCTGCCACTGCTATATGTTCAGCCTCAAAGCAGCAGAGACCAGCAAAATCCCCAATATTGCACCATTACTTGAAGAGGCCAGTCAACCACTCAATGGCAAGGTGATCATATTTGACCCCTTCCATCTTAGGAAAAGCAGAAATGCATCTTGAGTAGAACTAGCCCATTCTGAGTAAAGTCTTGTCTTTTTCACTTATAATATCTCAGCCAGCACACCTGTTTGAGGGCTTTCATAGTACTTGATCTACTAACACGATCCTGCATTAAATCACATTGGGCCAAGAAACCTACTTTGGACTTCTTGTGTCAGCAGCAGGAAATATAGATGCCATTCAGGCAGGAGTAATGCATTACTTTTCGTCTTTCGATCTATACCTTCCCATAGGCCCAGCTAAAGCCTCTGTTGTAATTGCATGGAAGTTCAATGTTTCCTTCTGCCCAATCTTGCTTCCCTTACCCTTCCCAGATGCTGTTGCTGATAAATCTTCCAAAAAAGGGAGTCCTATTTCAGAATCATTTTCCTGGGGAAGCCAACCTATAACACCTGCTTCAGCAATTCCAGCCAACTCAGTTCCACAGACAGATTCTCAGCTGGATGAGAGCTCTGTAGGAAGTGCTGGGGATAACAGAATCACTGTCAGTCACACTAGGTAGAATTCTTGGACACATTGGCACATGACAGGTTTTTGAGTGGTTTGTTTTCAGAAACTAAATGAGTCTTACTCCTTTTCCTGGATTTATGTCATTGTAGAGCAGGGAATGGCTGGCCAGACTGTCTTGTGGGGATGGAGTATGAGTCCTCTGTGATGACTCTAGTTTAAAATAGTAGCTACTGATATATTAGAGGTTTACAGCAGAGAAAAGAGGGCTGGCTTATAAAAAACAATAAAAGTAGCAAATAGGTAGGGCTTCTGCTACCCTCCAGGCCTGGGAAGGTGCTCTATTCATTGACACTGCAGATGGCAGGCTCTGTTTTTCCATTCTCAGCCCTGAGTATGTAGTTTTCAGCTTCCTCGTTTGTAGGGATTTGTAAATAGATTTTTCCTTTTGAAATCTCGTTGGTGGTGTGGCTTTTCTCCTCCATAGCATTGTGTACAGTCTGAGAATAGGAACTGGAGTTCCTTCCAATTTTGATAAATCCCTTCTCCCAGGACAGGGTGACATTCTTGACTCCTATCCCCATTTCCCCATGTCAAGCAGTCTTACTGCCAGCTTACAGTGTTCATCACTGTGTTTGGCACAGAGATATTGTGTTAATAAATATGTGTGAATAACTGGATGTAAGTGTAGAAGACACACTCTACTAGCTGGACAGATGCTCAGCTCCTCACTTCAGAGTCAACCTGACACGCTTCTTGCTCAGGGTTGCAACTGCTGTGTGGCTGCCTCATGGAAAGTCTTGGTCAGAAGGAAGTGAGGATTCACCTCCACTGTAAGAATACCAGCTGACTCTCTCCCCCTCTCTCTCTGCCCCTTACCAATTCACATGCACATGTGCACTCCCTCTCTCAAAATAAAATAAAGTAAACATAAAAAAAGAATACCAACTGAAGGGCACCTGGGTGGCTCAGATGGTTTAACACCATCTCAGGTTTTGCCTTGATTTTGTCTCAGGTTATAATCTTATGGTTCATGAGATTGAGCTCTTTAGGCTCTGCACTGACAGTGTGGAGCCTGCTTGGGATTCTCTCTCTCTCTCTCTCTCTCTCTCTCTCTTCCCCTCCCCCACTCACACTCTCAGGCATGCTCTTTCAAAAGAATAAATAAAATAAAGTTATTAGAAGCTGATAGGACTGCATGTGTGTATAAGCCTAGCTATCTCTCAGCTCTGGCTAAGGGCTCTTTTGTTTTATCATGCTTCATATATCTTGTTTTATATATTGAGTGAGAAGATAAATCTAGTCAAATGAATTAATCTGCCACAAAGAATGCTCATGCACTTCTGATTTATGCCTATGTCTATACTTTGAAGTGTAATATGTGTGTGGGTGGTGGTTCTCAACAAGAATCCCAGGGGTCCTGTCTGAGGCTGTCTACTCCTCCCAGGGAATCCTTGACTGAACACTTTCATCTAAGGGAGCCAAAGTCAAGACCTGACTTTTCCTGCAACATTTTCTTCCCATGTTTGGTACACTGGGACCTTGTGTTGTCTCCCTTCCAAGAGGCCTTGGGGTCACTCTTTCCTCGGAACCTGTCCCTCCCTCTTCTGTTTGACAAGGCTGGCCCTGAGCAGATACAAGGAGTGAGACTGGGGTCCACACAATCTTCACCTCCTCCTGAAGCCTTGTAGACACAACACTGATAAACTTAGCTATGGTGTGGTCTTAGGAAAGGGCTGAAAGAAGGGGGTCTCACACTTACCACTTCCCTCAACCAACTCTCCCATTCCTCTTGTGGAGCTTTTTGGAGATACTATTTGCATGTTTTCCATCCAGAGGAATCATGCAAATGGTGACGATTTTAGGCTCAATAGGAAAATGGGCAGCATGAGACCATCACTATGGGGTAGATGGTGGCTACAGGGGAGAATATGGGGTAGGCAGGTTCTGAAACTTTCCCTATTACACCTTGGTATGGCCAGTTTTCCATTGGACTGTGACATTCAGCATGGGCTCAGAGCACCAGCACATAGGTAGAGTGTCAATAGTATTCATTAAATGATCTTCCCAGGAGTTGCCAGACTTGGGCACTCGGAGACTGAAATCAGAGGCAAACACTGGGTTATTTTCTCTTAAAGCCTGCTACTTGTGGGAGAGAAGGGGAATTGTTAGGCTTAGTTAACTTCACTGAGCAGAGGGGCATTGGCCTTACTGTTGAAGGCCCAGGCCAAGTTAGTTATCTCCTCTACCCTTAGCAGTGCTGGAAAACAGGGGCGATCATCCTACATATGTGTCATAATGCCTCATTAATTCATTCATTCAGTCAGTCAACAGAATTTTATAAAGTATGTGCTTGAATCCAGGAACACAGACAAGTCTCTGACCTCTAGGAGTTTCCTACCTGGACAGGAAGAAAGCCAAGTGAACACGGTTCAGGGAGAAAGAGCAGGGAGGTGCCCTCAGTCTTCACCTACAGTGAATTGGTGGGAGGCTGCAGAAACATGTGGCTCCATTTTAATTATCTCCATGCAGTAGCTTGAGTGCAACTATTCTGGGGTTGGAAACTTCTCTTAAATATTGGTGAAAGTTCAGAGAGATATCCTGACATAGAAGAGAAAATACTACATGACCCCAGTTACATCAGGAATCTAACAGTCAAACTCATAGAAGCAGAGAGAATGGTGGTTGTCCACAGCTGGGGAGAGGGATGAAGCTGGTCAAAATGTATATAGTTTCACTTAAGTAACATGGTTAAGTCCTAGAAATCTACTGTAGGACATAATGAATACAATTAAAAACACTTGAATACTTAAATATTTGTTAAGGGGGTAGATCTTATGTTAAATATTCTTATCAAAAAGAGGAGAGGGAAGGAGGAAACTTTTAGAAGAGATAGTTAAGTTTATGGCATTGTATATGGTAACAGTTTCATGGGTATACACTTATCTTTAAGTTTATCAAGATGTACACATTAAATATATACAGATTTTTGTATGTCATTCATACACCAGTCAGAAAAAAAAAAGAGAACACACATACAGACAAGCTATGATTTTTTTCCTTCAAAAAACAAAAGAAAATAACATACACTATCTAGTTCTAACTAAAATCCTTCTTATTGGTATTTTAGTTATTTTTTACTCTTTCTTCTCTCCCACCACCTCCAGAAATGATGTAGGACTGCCAATCACCTGCCTTGCACAGCAGCTCAGAGATGATTTGGATTGTTAATAAAAAGCTTTACCCTCATCCTTATATCCCTTCCATGCTTGCCTGGTCATCTTTTCATCCAGACTCCTCAGCACATCTGCAGTGAGATTCTAAGGGCTGCTGTCACAGCTACCAAGCTGTGAGTTGGAAAATCAGAGAGGTTCAAAATGGAGAACATGTCAATGGGCTGTTTTTAGAAACCTATTTGGAAATTATTTCAAAATGAGTGGGAATAAGAAAGAATCACATCTATATCCATTATACAGAGTCACCCTTTAAGAAATTTTTTTCCATTTGCTGCCTCATTAGATATACATGCATTTTCTTTTTAACTGAACTTTTGTTTGATATAAATCACATAATCATGACCTTTTTAAAAAATCTTTATTTATTTTTGAGAGATAGAGAGAGACAGAGCAAGAGAGGGGGAGGGGCAGAGAGAGAAAGAGACACAGAATCCGGAGCAGGCTCCAGGTTCTGAGCTGTCAGCACAGAGCCCGATGTGGGGCTTGAACTCATGAAATGTGAAATCATGACCTGAGCCAAAGTCTGCCACTTAACCAAGTGAGCCACCCAGTTGCCCCCATCATGACCTCTTATCCCTAAAATATTTCAGTATGTATTTCTAAGAAAAAAAAAATTCTCTTTTATGCCAACAGTACTACCAATTTCAGTAAACTGATTAACACAGAGTTTAAAACTAATTACTAGCTGCGTTTCATTTTTCAGTTTATAATGTATTTTTTATAGCATTGTTTTTCTTCCAGTAAAGGATTGATCACATATTGTATTGTGAGATCATATCTCTCTGTCTCCTTTAATCTGTACCCCACTCCTTTTAAACAAACTCTAATAATACAGTTGGAAGTTTTTGAAGAATTCAGTTTATCAGTCATTTTTATAAACCTTCTACTGTCTGGAAATTCTTGTTCTGGAGTTTATCTTTGATCAAACTTTGAAGTGTGATTTTACATATTGTATTCTTGTAGCCTTTACGGCAACTCAGAACCATAAACAGACCAGAATGGCAATGCCAGAAATAGTATAGACTGTGCAGGGGATTTTTTTTTTTTAACAGAAAGACTCCCTGCAGCAAAGGCAGAGTAGGGGTAAGAAAATAGGATGTTTGGAAGTAGGGGATGGTTGGTAAGCTCTTGTTGCAAAGGAAACAGACAAAGGGAAGAGTTGTCAACTCCAGCAGTCTCATCGACATGGGTGGGAAAATGTCCAAGCTCATTTCGGATTCACTAGAATTAGCTGGAATGTTTAGGCAGTAAAAGAGAGGAAAGGATATAGTGGTAGTCTATAATTTTAATTATGAAGTTATAAGTATTTCAATTCTATTATGAGCCTATCTAATGCAGGGAGATAAACATAAATCTATCTATCTATCTATCTATCTATCATTTTCAAGAATTATTGGGAGATCAGTAGGGATTTTGGTGAAAACCCAGGAAGTGAAATGTAAATCTGTATATCTATATCAACATCTTTCTCTCTCTTTCTCATTTATATACTAATGACTAACCATTATTTTTAAAACTATTTAGAGTCTAAAAGGGATTTTGGTGAAGGGCTAGAAAGTAGAATGGAAAATCAAGATTCCTTTGCCATAGGTGTAATTAAAAACAAAATGAGGATATTGCTGTATACAACTCTAACTGATTTCTTAAGAGTTTGGATTAGCTAAACTGAAGATCTCACCCATTCTCCAAATCATGCAGGTTTAAAGTGGGCAGCTTGGTTCAGGGAGAAAGGGAACTAAATTGCTCTGAATAATATGGGAGAAGAATTTAAAATGTCATGTTGACCGGGAACCTGGATGAGAGGAGAGATGCACCCTCGGAGTGGGCACTGCATGAGTGGAAGGAAGAGATTTCAGAAACCTCAGGATTGGAGCAGCTTTTAAGGACTTAGGAAGGCAAACAATTATGGAGAGGAAATTTTTTAAAAACCTACTGGCCATGGGGTAAACTAACACCACCTGTGTTATAAACAGTATAAATACTGTTATATTTGCAGTATCATTAATAAAGGGCGTTGCTCCCTAATGCTTCTATATGAAGGTGGATTTTGGGAGAAGGGAACTTGAGAGGGTGTTCACTTCTGTCTGCGTTGGTGCAAGGGAGGGCAAAAGTAAGGACAGAGGAAATCCTGAGAAGAACACTGGAGTTAGCAAAATGCCTGGAAAAGTTCAAACTTCCCAGGATGTGAAATTAGTGGGGTCAAAGCCAGGATATCTATGGGGCAAAGCTGGGCCTAGCTAAAATCTAGTTATGTGTGGAGTAATTGTATAGAGTATATATAAGATATGCTTAAAGGCATTGAAAATTAGGAAGGCCCAGAGAGGCTTGGAGGGGTAAAATCAGCCCAGTTCAGTGTAAGATTTGTCCCACTGAATGGATGGAGTGGGGCTATGGGTTCACTTTCTCATTTTGTCCCATGGAGAAACCTTTGTGATAGTTCTGTAGCTCTGTGATGCAGACCTAGGCTAGAGCATTTATTTTTAGGGCCTACTTGCCAAGCACGATGAGCTTCAAATAATGGAGGAATATCTTTCTTGTGAGAATGCTTTGTATTCCATGACTGAGCTCAAGTTCAAGTTCATATGACATTTTACCTTTTTTTTACTTATTCTGTAGTGTGGAACCCTTCTTCTGTTTATTTTCTCCATCCAGAAGGATATATTTCCCTCCGTATGTCTACAAACCAGAGAGAAAAGCCAGGTAAGACAAACCTAGAGCTAGCCCCCAACATATATAGATGCTTGTTTTCCCTATTCCTCTTCCCAATTTACTAAATCAGTGTGCATGCACAGATAAACACTTATAGTAGGAACTCTCAGGAAAAACTAAAACATGAGTCTTTGTAGGGAGATGAACTTGTCCTGGTTTACCCAGGACATTGTTGGTTTTAGCACTGAAATTCCCACTTCCTGGGAAACTTATGTCCTGGACAAATTGGGATGGTTTGTTCCAATGCTTCCAGGAAAAAAAAAATGTGGGAATGGGGACACAAACATGCAGGACACAAGTTAGAGGTAGGGTCTAGGTGGGGAAGGCATGCAGTGTAAACATGGTCTCCCTCTGATATCAGTCATGATCTTGCTAAGACCCTTCAGATTATGGAAGAAAGCAGTCAGCCCTGATACCCTGCACCAATGACAAAGCTCAGCTGAGTGTGACTACCTGGAGGCCCACAGGAGCAGCCTAGAACTGACTAAAAGTAAACAATGACAGTGGAGGCAGGGGTTGTTCCCCTGGAGACTTTGGCCAGAGAATAGCATGTATCAGAGGTTGTGGGAGGTAAGGTAGGAATTCCTTTAAGGGCCTGTGGTTTTAGGGAGATAGCTAAGGCTGAAGGGTCCATTGGTCCTTAACCAAAATCAAGATATCGCCTGAGAACCAGTGAGCTGGGAAGTTCCACCAAATTAAATGGGTATCTGAGTAGTCTGGGAGCTTTCAGCAACTGCAGAATGCCCTTCTACTCCTGAAACCAAGAATAATGATAGTCCAAGATCTAAGCAAGCTGCTCTGAAGGCTGTCAGAACAATGAGTGGGAGCTCAAAATGGAGATGAAGCTGCAGAATCACGCTCATGACAATCATTAAAGTGCTTCTAATTCAGACAGCTTGCCCTTAAGGGCTCCCAGCCCATGCCAATCACCTGAGTGTACGCACTCACATCTGGCTGCTTCCTGCATCCCTGAAGGCCAGAAAGAGTTCCTGAGCTTCAGGACCCAGGGAATCCAGAAAAAGATGGGTTGTTTATTTCAGCGGGTTTATTCCATAAGCAAAGGAAAAGTTAGCCACGTCCCTTGAAAAAGCTAAGTTAGCATCAGCCTCTGAGCAGAGACCAGGCCCTGTTCAATCCAGACTGGTCTGATTAGTGAAAAAACTGAAGACCTAGAGCCTATGCCAGGCCTCGGTCTGATCCCAGAGAAGAGATGGGGCTTGGGTATGCAGGAAAGTCAACATGAGGAACTCCAGGCCCAGTCAGAGGTGTGAGCTGGACATTGCTAGGATAATAGGCCATCATCATTCTCCAAGCAGACCAAAGTGATGAATTTTTACAGAGCCAACCTGGGACACATCCATACCATACTAAATAAATGACAATAGTTTATTATATAGTAATAACTATATAATGCATTTTTACTTTAGCCATAAACATTATGGAAAATATGTGTTTAATTGAAATTGTGTATTCTATAAAATTTGATTTTTTATTCCAATTAATGCTATTATTTAAACAAAATAACAATATGACTAGTAGCATGTTTATATTTATGTTCTATTATGCAAAGTTTTATAACTGTTTATTAATCTTGCCATATATATGTATACACACACACACACACACACACCACATCTTCTCTATCCATTCATCAGCTGATAGACTCTTGGGCTGCTTCATATCTTGGCTGTTGTAAATAATGCTGCTGTAAACATAAAGGTGCATGTATCCCTTTGAATCAGTGTTTTCATATTCTTTGGGTAAATACCCAGTAGTGCAATTGCTGGGTCATAGAGTGGTTCTATTTTTACTTTTTGAGGAAACTCCATATTGTTTTCCAGAGTGACTGTATCAGTTTGCATTCCCACCAACACTGTAAGAGGGTTCCCCTTTCTTCAAATCCTTACCAATACCTGTTGTTTCTTGTGTTGTTGATTTTAGCCATTCTGATGGGTATTGGGATCATATCTCATCATGGTTTTGATTTGCATTTCCCTGATGTTGAGCATCTTTTCATGTGTTTGTTAGCCATCTAGATGTATTTGGAAAAATGTCTATTCATGTCTTTTGCTGATTTTTAAATTTGATTATTCTTTTTTGAGGTGTTGAGTTTTATAAGTTCTTTATAGATTTTAGATAGTAACCTTTCATCAGATATGTCCTTTGCAATATCTTCTCCCATTCCTTAGGTTGCCTTTTAGTTTTGCTGATTATTTCCTTTGCTGTGCAGAGCTTTTTATTTTAATGAAGTCCCAATAGTTTATTTTTGCTTTTGTTTCCCTTGCCTCAGGAGACATATTTAGGAAGAATTTGCCATGGCCGATGTCAAAAAGGTTAGTTACTGCCTATATTCTCCTATAGGATTTGTATGGTTTCAGGTCTCACATTTAGGTCTTTAATCCATTGTGAATTTATTTCTGTGTATGGTGTAAGACAGTGGTACAGTTTCTTTTGCATGTGGCTGTTCAGTTTTCCCAATACTGTCTTTTTCCCAATGGATATTCTTCATTCCTGCATTGTCAAAGATTAATTGACCATGTAGTTGTAGTTTCATTTCTGGGTTTCTATTCTGTTGTATTAATCTGTGTGTCTACTTTTGTTTCAGCACCATACTGTTTGGATGACTACAGCTTTGTATACAAGAAACACAAGAAAGGCTAAGGACCTTGTAATTTTATCAATTTAAGTCTAGAATTGGGAAGCCTCCAGCTTCGCTTTGCTTTTTCAAAGTTGCTTTGGCGATTCAGGGTCTATTGTGCTTCCATAGAAATTTTGGGATTGTTTGTTCTAGCTTTGTGAAAAATACTGTTGGTATTTTGATAAGGATTGCATTAAATATGTAGACTGCTTTGGGTAGTATAGACATTTTAACAGTATTTGTTCTTTCAATACATGAGCATGGAATGTTTTCCCATTTCTTTGTATCCTTTCAATTTCTTTCATGTTTGATAGTGTTTGATAGTTTTCAGAGTTCAAGTCTTTCACCTCTTCTTCCTAGGTATCTTAAGGTTTTGGTGCAGTTGTAAATGGGAAATGATTCCTTAATTTCTCTTTCTGTTGCTTTATTGGTGTATGGAAATGCAACATATTTCTGTGCATTGATTTTGTATCCTGCAACTTTACTGAATTCATATATCAGTTCTAGAGTATTTTTTGGTGGGATTATTTGGGTTTCCTATATATAGTATCATGTTGTTTGCAGATAGTGAAAGTTTGACTTCTATGCCTACTTAGAAGCCTTTTATTTCTTTTTGTTGTTTGAAGCTGTGCCTAGGACTTCCAGTACTATGTAAAATAACAGTGGTGAGAGTGGAAATTTCTGTTTCTGATCATAGAAGAAAATGATATTAGCTCTGGGGTTTTTGTATATGTATTTTATTATGTTGAGGTGTGTTACCTCTAAACCTACATTGCTGAGGGTGTCTATCATAAATGGATATTGTACTTTGTCAAATGCTTTTTCTGCATCTATTGAAAGGATCATATGGTTCTTATCCTTTTTTGTATGAATGTGGTGTATCACATTGATTGAATTGTGAATATTGAACCACCCTTACAACATAGGAATAAATCTCACTTGATTGTGGTGAATGATTTTTTTGATATATTGATACATTTGATTCGTTAGTATTCTGTTGACAATTTTTGCATCCATGTTCATCAGGGATTTTGGCCTCTAATTCTCTTTTTTCAGTGGAGTTTGGTTTTGGAATAAAAGTAATGCTTGCCTCATAGAATCAGTTTGGAAGTTTTCCTTTCATTTCTATTTTTTGGAATAGCTTGAGAAGAATAGGTATTAACTCTTCTTTAAATGTTTGGCAGAACTCTCCTGGGAACCTATCTGGCCCTGGACTTCTGTTTGTGGGGAGATTTTGATTACTGATTCAGTTTCTTTGCTGTTTATTGGTCTGTTTAAGTTTTCTAGTTCCTGTTTCAGTTTTGGTAGTTTATATGTTTCTAGAAATTTATCCATTTCTTCCAGGTTGCCCAGTTTGTTGGTATGTAGTTTTTCATAATATTATCTTCAAATTGTTTGTGTTTCTGTGGTGTTGGTTATTATTTCTCCTTTCTTATTTGTGAGTTTATTTTTTTTCTTTCTCTTTTCTTTTCGAGAAATCCATCTAGAGGTTCATTAATTTTACTAACCAGGTCCTGGTTTCATTGTTCTCTTCTTTTTTTGTTTGTTTGTTTCTGTATCATTTACTTTTATTCCAATATTTATTATTTCTTTACTTTGGCTGTTTTTAGGTTTTGTTCTTTTTTTTTTTTTTAGCTCCTTAGCTTGTTTATTTGAGATTTTTCTTATTTGTTGAGGTAGGACTGTATTGCTATAAATTACCCTCCTAGGACCACTTTTCCTGAATCCCAGAGGTTTTGAACAGTTCTATTCTCATTTTCATGTGTTTCCATATACATTTTTTATTCTTCTTTTATTTCTTGGTTGACCATTTCATTGCTTAGTAGAATGCTACTTAAACTCCATGTCTTCGAGGTATTTCCAGATTTTTTCTTGTGATTGATTTCTAGTTTCATAGCATTGTGGTCAGAAAAGGTGCCTGGTATGATTTAAATCCTTTTATACTTGATGAGGCCTGTTTTGTGACCTAATATGTGATGTATGCTGGGGGATTTTCCATGTTTACTTGAAAAGAATGTGCATTCTGCTGTTTTAAGATGGAATGTTCTGAATATACCTATTAAGTCCATCTTGTTCAATGTGTCATTCAAAGCCATTGTTTTTTATTATTTTTTTTTCAATATATGAAGTTTATTGTCAAATTGGTTTCCATACAACACCCAGTGCTCATCCCAAAAGGTGCCCTCCTCAATACCCATCACCCACCCTCCCCTCCCTCCCACCCCCCATCAACCCTCAGTTTGTTCTCAGTTTTTAAGAGTCTCTTAGCCAAATTATGGAAAGAGCCTAAATATCCATCAACTGATGAATGGATAAAAAAATTGTGGTTTATATACACAATGGAGTACTACGTGGCAATGAGAAAGAATGAAATATGGCCCTTTGTAGCAACATGGATGGAACTGGAGAGTGTGATGCTAAGTGAAATAAGCCATACAGAGAAAGACAGATACCATATGGTTTCACTTTTATGTGGATCCTGAGAAACTTAACAGAAACCCATGAGGGAGGGGAAGGAAAACAAAAGAGGTTAGAGTGGAAGAGAGCCAAAGCATAAAAGCCATTGTTTTTATTGTTGTTGTTCATTTTTCTGTCTAGATGTTCTGTCCATTGATGTAAATGGTGTTAAAATCCCCTACTATTACTGTATTATTCATAATTAGTTCATTTATTCTTGCTATTAATTGTTTATACATTTAGGTGCTTTTGAATTGGGTGCATAAATATTGACTATTTTTAGATTTTTTTGTTGGATAATTCCCTTTACAGTTATATAGTGTCCTTATTTGTTTCTTGTTACATCTTTATTTTAAAGTCTAGCTTGTTTGATATAAGTATTGCTACTCTGGCTTTCTTTTGACATCCATTTGTATAATAAATATTTGTCTGTCCCCTTACTTTCAACCTGCAGGTGTCTTTAGGTCTAGAATGAGTCCCTGTAGACAGCCTATAGGTGGGTCTTATTTTTTTTATCCATTCTGACACCCAATGTCTTTAGTTGGTACATTTACATTTACATTCAAAGTAATTATTGATATATATGAGTTTAATGCCATTTTATTACTTGTTTTGCACTTGTTTCTGAAGATTTTCTCTGATACTTTCTTCTTTCTCTCTTTCATGGTTTGCTGGTTTACTTTAGTGATATATTGGGTTTATTTCTCTTTATTCTTTGCATATGTATTAGTGGGTTTTTGATTTGTAGTTACCATTAGGTTTGTATATAACATCTTCTACACATATCAGTCTATATCAAGTTGATTATTATTTAAGTTTGAACCCATTCTTTACACCACCTCATGTTTTTGGTGTCATGTTTTACATCCTTTTTTTGTGAGTTACTTTCCTGATATTTTACAATATTTGTGGTTTCTGCCCTCAGGCTGTCACTTTTGTTCTTTCCTTTCCACTCAAAGTGTCCTCTTTAATATTTCTTGAAGGGTTGTTTTAGTGATCATAAACTCCTTTAGTTTTTGTTTGTCTGGGAAATTCTTTATCTCTCCTATTGTGAATGATAGGATAGAGTATTCTTGGCTGCAGATTTTTCACACTTAGCACTTTGAATATATCATGCCACTCCCTTCTGGCTTGGAATGTTTCTACTGAAAACATCCCTCATAGCCTTATATAGTTTCCATTGTATATAACTGTCTTATTTTGTATTTCTGTTTTAAATTTTTTTCTTTATCAGTATATTTTGTCATTTTTATTATAATGTGTCTTGGTGTGAATATGCTTTTATTGATTTTGTTAGGGGTTCTCTGTGCCTCATGAATCTGGATATGTTTCTTTCCCCAGATTAGAGCTGTTTTCAGCAATTAAACTCAAATAAACTCAAATAAACTTTCTGCCACCTTTTCTCTTTCTTCCTCTTCTGGGACTCATATAATAGGAATGTTATTTAATGGAGTCACTGAATTCCCTAAGACTGTTCTCATTTTGCATAGTTCTTTTTTTTCTCTTTTATTCAACATGATTTGATTTCCATTACACTGTTTTGTAGGTTGTTAATTTGTTCCTCTGCTTTTTCCAGCCTGCTGCTCATTCTGTCAAGTGTGTTTTTCATTTCATTTATTGTGCCCTTTATCTCAGCTATGTTTTCCTCATTTCTATGTTAAGGGTCTCACTAATGTCTTCCACTCTTTTCTTAAGTCCAGTGAGTATTTTATGATTGTTACTTTAAATTCTCTATCAGGTATGTTACTTTTATGTTTCATTTAGATCTCTGGCCATGGCCTTGTCCTGTTCTTTCATTTGGGTCAAATTGTTTGTCTTCTCATTTTATCTAAGTCTCTGTGCCTGCTTCTCTGTGTTAGGGAAGAGCGACTTCTACTCTTCTCGAGTGTAATGGCCTTATGAAGAACTCCCAGGTTGGGAGAGGTAGTGTTGCAGGAGTTTGGCCTGGTCTTCTGGGGGAAGGAGGCCACTGTGCTAGGACTGAGGCAAGTGTGACTGGGAAGAGTGGTTCCACCAGAGCACATAAGAGGGTGGTGCTTGGTATAAGAATGTTAGGGGCTCCTGGGTGGCTCAGTCAGTTGAGCATCTGACTTCAGCTCAGGTCATGATCTCACAGTCTGTGAGTTCAAGCCCTGCATCGGGCTCTGCGCTGACAGCTCAGAGCCTGGAGCCTGCTTCAGGTTCTGTGTCTCCCTCTTTCTCTCTCTCTGCCCCTCCCCTGCTCATGCTCTGTCTCTCTCTGCTTCAAAAATAAATAAAAAAAAAACATTAAAAAAAAAGAAAGTTAGGTAGTGAGTGTAAGTGTTGTCCTGGTTCCTGAAGGCTGGTCTGTGTTTATGCTAGGGGTTGGGGAGGGAAATGGTGCTGGCCAGTTCCTTTGCTCCCAGAGGGGTCTCTCTGTGAATGCTTATTCTCTGGGTCACACTCCAAGAAAAGCACATAACCTCCCCACTGTGTGCTCCAGGCATTCTTCAGATCACTGTTTTCATGTTCTGTGTTCATAAGCTCTTTGTCCTACCTTTCTCTAAAAGCAGCCCCAATGCCTCTAGACTTTCCTAGAGCCAAGCACCTTGACCTTTAAAACTCCAGGATTAAATGGGCACCTGGGTGACTCAGTCAGTTGAGTGGCCAACTCTTGGTTGAGTGGCCAACTCTTGATTTCTGCTCAGGTCATGATCTCATGGTTTGTGAAATTGAGCCCTGCATCAATCTTGGTGCTGACAGTGCAGATTCTCTGCACTTGAGATTCTCTCTCTCTCTCTCTCTCTCTCTCTCTCTCTCAAAATAAATAAATAAACAAAACAAAACAAACACACAATAAAACTCCAGACTTTAAGCCTTGTTAGTTATAAGAACTCACAAAGTTTGGCCCTTCTTGCTTTCTAAGCCCATTGTGGTGAGGTGTTTTATCTTCCTGTGTGGGATCTCTTTTGTGCTAGTCTGTCTCTAGTCTTTCTCCTCAATCATAGCTCCCTCCCCATTGCAACAGCTATAATCTTCCAAACCTTATCTTTGCATTTTGTACCTTCTCCAATGTGACCTCTTCTTTACCTTTAGTTTGTAGATTCCTCTGCCAGTCTTCAGGTCATTTTCAAGGATATTTAGAATTATTTGATAGTTATCTTTATTATTATTTGTGGGACAAGGAGAGCCTAGTGTCCTACTCTGCCACCATCTTCCTTCCCCAGTATGAGGACTTCCAAAAAGTGGACAAATACAACAGAACTAATTAAGCAAATATTAAATATAGGTAATATTTAATATTTAAAGCAATGTTGTGTTTTTTTTTATTTCCTTCCCATGATGCAGTAGGATACTTTACTCTTTCTATTTCATGTTATAGTACTTTTCTGGACTTCCTGCAGCCTATAGGACTTTTTTTTTTATTTAACGAAGTGGTAAGCATAAATACAGTCAAACACAAAATTCATTTTGACCTTCAGGTCTACTCTTATCAAGGTGCTAGTCCAATGTGATGACATCAAGCTAAATATCCTCTCAACAAAAGCATACAAGTGTATGTTCTTAGGATTTTAAACACCAGAAAGAGCATGTTTTACACTTGTAGGAATTAGTTTCTAACTCTCAGAAAATGTCTATACACTTTGGACCTGCATGCTTGTTTTTGTCAGTTAGGTTGTCTACATCCTAAATTTATCATAGACTATCCATATCTGTGGTATCCATTTTAAAACATTTTAAGGCACACTGCATTCCATCAAAAGTTAAATCTTTCTTTTTCAGAGGAAATTATTTTATAGCACAGAGTAAAACTTGTGAAATCAAAGTTGGATTCAAAACAAGTTACAGTTTTACTGAAGAAATTGAGAAAATTCTGGTTAACTTGGCTGCTGTTTTCTAGTGACATTATTTTGAGTAAAAAAGTGGTCTTACAATAAAAATTGAGCCATTTTGAATTTTTGTTGAAACCCACACATAACACCCAACAGCTTAGGTAAAATCTGCTCATCTTCTTCATTCCTATGGCCTCTTCACAGTGCAGAGAAATAGCATAATTTTTTTTTATTTTACTGTAATCCTTGTTTTCCCATTCTCATCCCTAGTGTATTTTGAAGTTAGACAAGGTCATTCTGGTTCATAGTTGAAAAATATGAGCTGATGGCAGGCCAACACTTCTAAAACAATGTCAGGAATATGGTAAGCCTATGACTGAGAAAAAGATTTCTAACTTCATCAAGTAAGAAATTTTTATAAGTGCTTCTGCCCATTAATGAGGAACTGAAAAGTGACCCAATCTCATAGGGAAGCAAACTGCACACCACTGAAGTAGTGTTGTGTACAAAGTGTGCAGAACAGTTAACAGGTATGCCGTTTTTCATTTTCTTTGGTAAGTTTACAGAATGAACCGAATTTGCCAAAATTCACATTTACAGTGTGTTGAATATGAAGATATATGAGCAAAGTCTAGTTTATGTTTGTACAGTCAAATATCTTCTTTGTTTCATTAAAATATTCATAGAAATTGAGATGATTTGAAACTATTTCTTTTACCCAAAGCAAAATACCTAAGAGTTTGAGGACCATTTTTTGTTGTTGTTGATGTGATTCTACACATCACTTGATACACTGTACAAAACACGATTGTTGGTAAGATGTGACAGAAACAGCTCTAAATTGCAAGGATTGACACATCTATCGTCAAGATTTTCTTTTTGTTCTCCCATTGGTCATTGTAGTTGCAACTTATAAATGAAGAAATATAACTTCACTTGGTCTCAAAGAGCAATTAAGAGAACAATACAAGAAAACAATAATGCATCTTCATTCATGCTGTAAGTCCAAGCTAATTCAGGCATTACTATTTACAACTGAGATTTGGTATCTTTTTGGGAGATGAAAACTTTTTTAAATGTTTATTTATTGGTTTTGAGAGAGAGAGAGAGAGAGAGAGAGAGAATCCCAAAAAGGCTCTGTGCTGTCAGTGTGGAGCTTGTTGTGGGACTTGATCTCATGAATCATGAGATCATGACTTGAGCAGAAACAAAGTCAGATGATTAACAGACTGAGTCACCCAGGCACCCCAGGAGATGAAAACTTTTAATTAATTTAGAAGTACTTGCCTGTCTGAGCCTGTACTTGTGAGACTTGTGACATTCAGTTTCTGTATGCACTTTCTCATCCCCTTCGTCATGCCAAGTCCCCAGTCATTTTCTGTATGTTGTGCAGAGTGCTCTGCTTCAAGTATTTACCTGCCAAATTCAGTTGTGTGTGTCTGTCCATCTGTCATTACAGTAAAACTCTTTTTTGGTAATGTCTGGATCATACTGACATTAGTATTGTAACTGTTCTCATTTTCATGATCTGAACTCTCAGGAAACATGGTCAAAATATTCACACATTCTGGCATGATATATAACAATTACTCCACAGGCAATGTCACAGATGAGGTTACTGATCACCATTACACAACAATTGCACATGTAAACCACATTGTTCTAAAGCATGCGGGATGCTTACACAACTTTGGTGGGAGCTGCAAGTCATGGTTGCCAGCATTAATAGGATAACAGTGACTCTGTAAGGCAGCTAATCTGTGTCACACTCAAACCAGTATTACTCCTAGCCCCTGTTTTGGGGGACTGCTATATGAGTTTTGTATATTTTCCTTAAACTTCCGTATCCATTCCCTAAAACCAGGACCTTTGCATTCCACAAATGGGTTTCCCAGGATGCAGAATTTTCAGTGCTAAAACCATGGTACTTCTGGACTAACAAGGTTGTTTATATAGCCAAGCAGATTCCCCAAGTCCACACCTATCTCTTTTCTTTTGTGCCCCCAACCTCTCCAGCAACTCCATACCCTCATAGAAAACTGACAGATACCTGAGAAAGATTCTGTGACTAATTTTATGTGTGCCTCTGTCTCACAGCTGCTTAGCAAAGTGTTTCTAGCATTTGGATTGCAGGAGGTGTTACAAGGTAAACATATTTTAATGAAATCTCTCTACCCACTAGCTATTTTATTTTATTTTATCTTATTTTATTTTATTTTATTATTTTATTTTTTTGGAGAAGTGGCTTCCAAAGCTCTGCCACTGAGTGAGAGAAGGACTGAGAATAGTTTGCTTTTTTCCTTTTAATCACAAGAGTCTGGCAGGTTGGGCCTGGCAAACTGACAGAATCCAGAGTCAGTATGATGTGGATGGCAGTATGCCCACAAAGCTGTGTGACCCTGAGCAAATCATTCATCCTCTCTGGTTCTCACTTTCAAATCTTCTAGCAAAAAACAAATAACCCAATTAAAAAATGGTAAAAGCCTTCAACAGATATTTCTCCAAAGAAGATGTACAAATGGCAAACAAGCACATGAAAAGACACTCAATGTCACTCATCCTCAGGATAATACAAATTAAAACCCCAATATCATCTTACATCTGTTAGGATGGCTATTAACAAACGACCCCAAATTTAACAAATGTGGATGAAGATGTAGAAATTGAAACCCTGTGCACTGTTGGTGGGAATGTAGAATGATGCAATTACTATGGAAAGTAGTATGGAGGTTTCTCAAAAACTAAAAATGGAACTACCCTATGATCCCACTTCCGCATATTTAAGAGAACTGAAATTACAATCTCAAAGGGGTATTTTCACTTCCATGCTCATTGCTATATTTTTAATAGAAGCCAAGATATGGAAACAACCTAAGTGTTCATCAGTGGATAAATGGATAAAGAAAATGTGGGGCGTGCCTGGGTGGTTCAGTCAGCTAAGCGCCTGACTCTTGACTTTGGCTTAGGTCATGATCTCAGAGTCATGAAATCAAGTCCCATGTGGGGCTCCATGCTTACAGCACAGAGCTTACTTGGGATTCTCTCTGTTTCCCTCTCCCTCTGCCCCTCCCCTGCTTGCATGTGTGTACTCTCTCTCTTAAAATAAATAAATAAACTTAAAAATAAATAAATAAATAAATAAGTCACACTTATAGAAACAGAGAGTAGAATGGTACTTTCCAGGGGATGAGGGCGGCGGCACTTATAAAGTTACAGTTATGCAAGATGAATAAATTCTAGAGACCTGCTGGACAACGCAGTGCCTGTAGTTAACACTATTATATTGAGCATTTAAAATTTTGCTACGAGGGTAGATCTCATGTTAAGTGCTTTTACTACAATAAAATAAATAAGATGAGAGACCTCCACTATTCTTTCACATAATTTTGCTACGTGTTGTTATGTGTTAAGCACTCTGCTAGGTGCATTAGTGAGCTGTCCATCACTGACCCAAAGAGATAGGATGCTTGCCTGAAACACATTTATCTTGGTGAAGAAATATTGGCAGCTACACTGTCAAGAATATCAGTGTCATCTGGGGGCACTAGTCTCTGATGCCAATTATTGACTGAGTTTCCTTTTCTCTCCTTGTGCCCCCATAGAAGTTGTTGGCTACATTGTCCTCAAGGGGCCTACCAATCTGAGAACTTGGAAAACAGTCTACACACCTGACTCTAAAGAGTTACTCAGCTTTTTTTAAGCCCCATCTTTAAAATGGGATAATGATAGGGTTGAGATAGGATTTAATTATGTAGTACTTGTAAAGACTGTACATGGTGCCTGCCACTTAGTAAGCAGTGAATATTAGCTTTTGTTTTATTGCATCTCGGAAATACATGATTTCTGAGGTCTTCCACATTCTGTCCATTTCTCAGAGGCCCCAGTATCTCTTATATAAGATGGTTACTCTAGCTCTTTGGTCAACCTTCTGCAGTATTACCTCTGCTATCATTGCTTCCTGGAATTTTTTTTTCTAATTTTAAACCAAACGCCACTCACAGACATTTTAGTTATTTTCCTCCTACCACTTCCAGAAATAATGTAGAACTGCCAATGCCTTCCTTGCATAGAAGTTCAAGGTTCTTTGAGTTGTGTTAACAACTTGCCCCTCCCCCAACCCCCGCCCCAGGGTTCTGTCCTGAACCTCTAGAACCTTGCCCATTTGCACATTCGAAGCATTATCACTCTTTTTCTTCCAACATCATCCTCAGACCAGAAACCCCTGGACAAAGGTCTGTATATCCCTCATAACACTTTTAACTTATTACTTTATGCTTTCTCAAAATGTTTTCTGATTTATTATCTTATTTGATCTTCACATACATACATAACAAAACTTTTGAACTCTGCAGTGAAAAGTTTTATCCCTCTCATCCAACAGACCAAGAAACTGAGATCCAAAGAAGTTTTGAGTGGTCATAGGGAAGGAGGCGTAACAGCCAGGACCCTTATGTCTCATAAGGAGACGGTGTTCTGTCTACACCAGGCAGCTTTGATTCACTCACACTGAGGCCATTTTGGCTGTTTCCTACCTGCATTGGCTAACCTTGTGCTGCTTACGTAACAGGACTTGACATGAATGTGCACAGCCAGGTGGCTCTTCTGGGTGATTTATTCCTGATGGCTGACAACTGGTAGACCTCAATATGCTTCCTCTGGTATGTTCTCCCTGAAGCTATCTGCTTGTAAGAATGTGCACTGGGAAGTGTCTACATGTGTGTGCACACATATGCACACTCATCCCCCTGAGCAGGATGGAATAACATCTCTTGGGGAAGAAACAAAAGTGTCCCTGCTTTCTGGGGGGGCTTTTTGGAAGGGAGGTTTAAATGCCCTTACACCCAAGCACTTCATAGACAGTTTTCTGGGAGCCCATCAGGGGAGGGTTATGTCCAGTGGGTCTACTCTTCCCAGGACAGCAGCACAGGAGCACTGTCAGGAAGTTGCACTACTGGCACTATCTCTGCCCTTGACTCTTCCTCAGCCACCTTTTGCTCATGCAGAAAAACCCACAATGATCAGGGAACTGGTTTAAAATTCCTGAGTCACACAAAGAAGGTGAAAATATCATCGTGATCTCTTGAGTTTCATTCTTTAGAAGCAAAAGAGAGGAGACTGTTTACATTATGCAGATATCTATGGAGGTTGTTGATGAGAGCCACCAGGCTGGCAAGAAGCAGCAGCCTGGGGCAGGGCAGGTCTGCAACCAATTTCTCCATTGACTGCCGATAGGCTCACAGCCTATAGGCTGTGGTTTCCATGGGCGTCCTGAGGTCAGAAAGTTGTGTCTGAGCTGCCAATTTGTTGCAAAGCCATTGTATCTCTCTTCTACAAAACACCAGAACCTCCTAGATTAGGTTCATTTCATTTCATAATTTGTAAGACTGATTTTTATTTTCCTCTCCTGTGTTTCTTTTTCCTTACGTTTTCTTTTCCATTTTATTATTTATTTTCTTCCCAGTGAGTCTAGTGGTGCTTGTGTTTCCACACTCTGTTTGGATCTGAAATGTTTAAGGCCTCAGTGAAGTTCTTCTCTGCTGTGGCTCTCTCCACTGCTTCTCTGGCAGAGGCTGGGCAAGGGTCTCACAGGCCAGGTGTCAAATGAGCTGGGTCTTTTCAGGAGACCAAACAACATAAACTGTGATCTAGGCAAGTCACATAACCTCCGTGGATTCTTTTTTCTTGTCTATAATATGAGGTTAATAATATTTGGCTGCCTTTACAGTGTAAGTAGTAAGACAATATATCCATGTATTTTTCCACTCATTTGTTCATTTTATTCATTCATTAGTAGGCTACATTAATTAGTGGGTATATACACTGAAGATACAATAAAGAACAAGACAGAAAATTGTGACATTCACTTTTTAGAAGGCCAGACAATAAACAAATATATTAATTAGGAAGCAATCTGTGTATGCGAATGGACATGTAGTATTTTATGATGGAGAATCCTGTGTTTTCCATTTATGAAATGAGGTGAATACACTGTGGCTTACCAAGCCTAGCACATACAGCCTGGAAAGAATGTTCTCAGAACTCCATGACTGATCCCTCTGGGGATCTCTTTAGCTAATGCAGTGCTGCTAGCAGGAGGTCTGGTGTTTGGGCAGCCCCATACAATGTCCTCTGGAGAGAAATGTGCTCTGAAAGATAGAAAGATGGGACGGCTCAGAGAAGGAAATTTTGTGTCAAAATACTGCTGCATACTGATTTATAACCTTGGGTAAGTTACTTAACCTTTCTAAGCCTTGGTTTCTTTATCTGCAAAACAGGAGTGGTGATACCTAACTTCATCATATATGTAAAGCCCTATGCAAAGCCTTTGAATATAGTCAGTACGCAATAAATGTTACTTTTTTCTGGTTTATTTATTTATTTATTTTGAGAGAGAGAGAGAGAGAAAGAACATGAGGGGGGAAGGGCAGAGAGAGAGGGAGAGACAGAATCCCAAGCAGGCTCCACGCTCAGTATGGAGCCCAATAGCCATGCTCAGTGTCACAACTGTAAGGTCATGACCTGAGCCAAAATCAAAAGTTGGTCACTTAACTGACTGAGTCACCCAGGCACCCTAATAAATGTTACTTCTAAATGCCTTTTCCAGAATGCCATATAATTGGAATCATACAGTTTATAGACTCTTTCACTTAGTAATAAGACTTCTTTTGCTTATTAATATGCATTTAAGTTTCTTCCAAGTCTTTTTTATGGCTTGATAGCTCATATCTTTTTGGTTCTGGATAATTTTCTATTATGTGGAGGTACCACAGTTACTTCTCCATTCACCTACTGAAGGACATATTGGTTTCTTCTAAGTTTTGGCAGTTATGAATAAAGGTGCTATAAACATCCATGTGTAAATTTTTATGTGGCCATTAGTTTTGAACTCTTTTGTGTAAATATCAAGGAGAGATAACATGCTTCTTTGATAACCTGGTTTTTTCTTATTGACATGTCAACAGAAAAAATAATTTCCTATCCTATTTCGAAAAAAAAAAAAATTGACCTATTCCTAACTATTCATTGGTGCTTCAATCAGAGTAATTTATTCAAATTGAATCATAACCTCATTTTTTCTTCAATTCAGCCAATATTTACAAAGTTTC
The DNA here is from genome assembly GCF_023721935.1 of Panthera uncia. Taxonomy (NCBI): domain Eukaryota; kingdom Metazoa; phylum Chordata; class Mammalia; order Carnivora; family Felidae; genus Panthera; species Panthera uncia. The sequence continues at coordinate 80,741,858 of NC_064808.1, read as the reverse complement.
TCACAAGATACTGAACATGGAGCTAGGGATAGAGAGAGAAATCAGCTGTCACCTCTAAGATTAATCCAGAAACATAGTGAAGAATACAAAGAAGTGCACTATAAAGGAATGCACAAGAGTGAATAGATGTGAACAGAATGTAGCGGCTGATTTTACATGGTGAGACTGCTTTAGGAAAGCGTTCATAGAGGAGGCAAAGTGGGAGGTCATTTCCTGAGCCTTCTCTCAGGTCTCTCTCCCCAACTTCTGCAGTTAGGGCTATGCTCCAGTCTTTCAACAGTGAAGACTGACTTCACATAAAAGCACAATGAAGGGAAATGAATTGATGCATCAACAGCCATTTTGTATGTGGGGTCAGTAGGAGTTAATTACTAAGGGGATATAGTGTCAAAATTGAGAGAAAAGACAAATTCCTACAGCAAGCCTGGGATATTCATGTGTACCTGTGGCTGGACAGGCAAAAACATGCATGCACATGTGACTTTTATAGCTCATCATTCTCTGCATTGATGGGAATTTGATGTAATTGTGGCCCTACCCTTTAATCGGATCACATGAAGTTCATGTCCTAGGGGTTGACATGATGCTTCCCTGTTCATTACTCAGAAAAATATTTATTACTTACTCTATTGGGGATAAGATGGATTACTTGTAATACACTTATTCAACATGGCCAGTACTCTCCTTTGTCTTTTCTTAGCAGCCTCTGCTGTTTTCTCATCTCCTTGATCAGAAGTGATGGTAACCTGGACTCAGTGTATCTGCCTCAGAAAATCCAGAGAAATAATTTCCCTTTTTTTTCCTGCTTCACCCAGAACAGATCCCTCTGATTTAGTTCTGTGGCCAGGCTCAGCCCCTATTCACAGCTTCATCTAGTGTAACTGATTTGTGACTCCTGTCTACAAATGTGCTGATTACTTAAATTGAGTCTTCATGCTCAGGCATTTAACGGAAGCTTCAGATGCAAAATTGTTTATAAATTTAGACTTTCTCAAGTCTTAACTCTGGATGTGAGAACTATATTTACATAAATCTATGAGTGCTAAAAGGCAGGCACAGGTCCCATTAAATACTCATCATGTTAGCTTCCTGCTTGCCACATATATGCTGGAGTAGGTGGAACCCTGTAGATGTCTGGGTAATTTCTCATATTGGACATTGTCATGCGAAGATGAGCTGGATACATTTCTGAGTGAGAATACTTTTCAATTCCTCTTCACAATCTCTTACCATCCAACTATCATTATACTTTGAATAATATTTTACCACTACCATCACCCTCTCCCCCTGCTCTGGCTGCTAGTCAAAGTCCTGGATGTTTTATTCCACATAACAGAAACTCCCTGACTTACTCCAGCCTACAGAAACCATATTAGACACTTCTTAGGTGCTTCCTCATATTTCTCAGCCTTTCCAGTCTCTCTGTCCCATGGACTTTTTCTATGTCTCAGCTGCTACCAAAGCCTACTACTTACACTTGAGGTCTTGAGATTCTGTGGTGTGGTCCTGAGGGATATATTTTGTCCTGGATTGTGAAGCTTTCCAGTGGCTGTTATTATGAAGCCATGCCTATTGGTCACTTGCTGAGTGTGTGACTCCTTTGATTACATTCAGATTTGGATGAGTTACCATGCCATAATTAGGACCTGGCTGTCCAAGCATCTGCCAAAGGGCTGGATGGCAAGATTCAATAGAGGTGGAGTTAGTTCTCCATGAAGTAAACTGGAAAAATGGACACCAAGATATAACATGGAGGCAGGAAGGTAAATTTTCACCCTACTCTCCCATGGACTACTTCAGTGTGCTTTTTCCTGTAGTCTATGTGAAAAAATCCTATGTAAACAAACACATGAATATGTAGAATGTTGTTGTTTCTCTATGGCTCATTATGAAGCAAAGACCAGTATAATATCACATAACCCTGAATTACTTTTCCTTCTTATCTACATCTATAATTTGTTTCAATATCACACTAAGAATACATTTTTTAAAATAAAGCATAAGTTTAAGTTCTTATATTAGGCTTTTCCCCCCTACAGAAAATAGGCTAAATGAATCACACCAGGAATGGTTCTAGAAAGCTCACTATCAGAGTGTGATTTTGGAATTGGATTATGTTATGACTTGGTTAATTGTGGAGCATAGGGTGGTGATGGTAAGTCACAGTTCAACAATAGATTACAAGAGAAGTTGAAATAGAGAAGTTTATTACTCACAGGTCCTGGGGGAAGTACATAGTTTGCCTCAAGAGACCACATGGAGAGATCAAGGCAGAGTGCAAACAAAACGAGTGGTAGGACCTGGGGTACATGTCTTTATTAGGATCTATGCATGGAATGCTTTAACTCCTGGTTTAAGGCTAGATTGGTCAATTCAAACCAAAAGAGCAGGGTTTGGTGAGTTCCATGGGGCTTCATATCTAAGTGCACAGGTGAAGTCAGTAGGAGGCATGGAAGACTGTTGATCACAAGGGCTACTGGGAAATCATACTGGGAATTTACACTTGCATTTGATTCTATGGACTTCTGTCTAGGGTGTGCACTTGCGTGAGGGGTTTGTGTCAGTTTAGGGTCCCTTCAGGCTGCCTGACCAAAAAAATGGATGCTGGGGCAGTGATACCATGGAGTAGCTTTTAGCTATCAACACATTGCTTGTTTGAGAACAATTGAATCATATAAATGATGGTAAGTGGTATAGTAGGAACCCCTAGCATAAAGGGTATGTTATGTGGTTTCCTTTGAAATCAGAGCCTAAGACAAGTTGTTGAGTGCAGGTAGTTTCTTTGAGAAGTGATCTCAGGAAGCAGAAGTGAGGAAGAAGTGAGACTAGGAAAGATAGTGAGGAAAAGTCAGTGTAAATATATATTATTGAGATAACCTATATGAGATAAAAAAGGAATAAATTTTGCTGGGCCCTTGAAATAGAATGCATCCTAGAATCTTTAACTTGTAAATAATGAAGATGAACATTTAGAGTCTCATCTCATATTATTTAAGAATTGTTTCCAGAGATGTTAACTCCCCAGCACTTCTACAGTAGTCTTGCGCTTGGGCCAGTAATCCAGGGCAAAAGATGGGTAGTATCACATAACAGAATCTCAATGCCCAAGTGTAACAGATTGCCTGTGGTAACAAGAGACTATGGGAGGAGAAGGGAGAATGAAGAAGAAAGTGGAATGAGATGATATTTATTGCTTGAAGGGGGACACTTCCACCAGGAGGTGAATCTGGACTTGCATGGCATTGTCTTTAAGGAATGGTTGAAATCAGAGAAGGCCTAAAGGAATGCTGTCTGAAACCAAAGAATCTGCTCTGGTCTGTCCTTGCATCATTCAGATGAGCTGTGCTTTTGGTTACATCCCTATTGGAGTCCACTTCCTTGCCTCAGGAAGCAGCAATTGGACCATAGCAGTTGATGGAGTGCTACCATGAGTTTAACTATGGGGAAGCCCTAGTCACAGTTACAATTCTGGATATGGTAAAATTAGTGGAGCAGATAAATACAGTGTCCCAATTATCATTTTATTGTCTCTCACCTTTGAATCCATCCTTCTTTGCCCTGCTTTATGATATGGGAGATGGACCCTGTAAACATTACTCCTTTGCTAGTGGGTGCAATGTTATGCTTTATCAATAGTAGGCTCTGGAGGGAAGCTACAAGGCATAGCAAAGACTGGGACCTCTATTCCTGATTCTAGTGTGTGTGCCTTTTTCCTACCACAGAATGGTTGGCTGCTGGAGGCTTGCAGGGGCACCAGTGGTGCTCCAGTGAGTTTCTCTGGCACTCCAGAGGACAGCTTCCTGTTGACTAGTTCTGGCCCACCAGCACTCTGGAGGACTTCCCATCCACCCAGCAGACCACAGCCATGAGGTCTGGCTTTTAGCTCTGTGGGTGAACCTTCTTCCTTCTTTGGTAGTAAGCTACTCCATACATTTGTTATGCCTGTATTCCTTAGAGATTTTTTCCCCCTACCTTTTTCAGTAGTTAATCACATTTTACCATTTAACTAGTTCTTTATATTAACTTATCCCTGTTCATATTATTAGAATGGCTGCTGTCTTGACTGGACCCTTACCATTACATCATGACCATTACTCTGATCCCTGACACACAGCTATTTATTTGGTTAATACATTTTTTTTTTTTTTGCCAAATCTCATAATAAGAAAGAACCTGAGGCAGTTTGTCTTTACATAGCCAGGACAGAAGTGTACTTGTATTCATGTCTCTCAGCTTTGCTAACTTTCTTGATCTCTTATCATAATATAGCCCAAGGGAATCTGAATGACCTTGACATTCTATGGATCATCAAGATGGTCAACCAGAGAACATTGTGCTAATTAGAATTGGACAGAAATAACTGGCAAGTATATATATGCCTTAGTAAGATGCAGGCATACCAAAAAATTGGAGATAAAAATCATGGCAATGCATTAATTTTTTTAAATTAAATTAAAAAAAGATGTTTTTATTTATTTTTGAGACAGAGAGAGACAGAGCATGAGCAGGGGAGGAGCAGCGAGAGAGGAAGACACAGAATCCAAAGCAGGCTCCAGGCTCTGACCTGTGAGCACAGAGCCCGACGCAGGGCTCAAACTCATGAACTGTGAGATCATGACCTGAGCTGAAGTCGGACACTTAACTGACTGAGCCACCCAGGCGCCCTGGAAATGCATTAATTTCTATAAACATTGGGGTCTAGGTCTAAATGTGATGGTATACCCCCTTCTAAGATGAAGGATAAATTGCTGCACCACACACTTTCTACAACTAAAAAGAAAAAAGAAAAAAAAAGAGGTTAAAGTGGGAGAGAGTCAAAGCATAAGAGACTCTTAAAAACTGAGAACAAACTGAGGGTTGATGAGGGGTGGGAGGGAGGGAAGGGTAGGTGATGGGCATTGAAGAGGGCATCTTTTGGGATGAGCAGTGGGTGTTGTATGGAAACAAATTTGACAATAAATTTCATATATTAAAAAAATAAAAAAGAAAAAAAAGAAAATCATTTGAAAGCACAAAAAATAAATAAAATTAAATTAAAAAATAAAAAAAGCCTTGTTGACCTCTATAGATTTTAAGCACACTAATCACTACATTTGGAAATACTTCACTGACTAAAGTGATTCTTGCTGTAGTTTATGACAATTTTCCTGAAAATGCCTCCAGATTCTCATTCTTCCTGCCATGCTCTTGCCCTGCTCCTTTCTCTTCCAGATTCCTGATTGCTAGCTCTGTGACCTGCCCTCTGTTTAGGTGTTGCATCTGGTGTCTGGGTTGCATCCTAGGTTTCCCTAGAAGACTTTGGCTTGGCTGTGCCCATTGGTTGTCAGCACCTTCAATACCTACAGTAAAATTTCTCCACTCTAGCTCCAGCAACCAGGCCTGTGTCCTGGGAAGGTCAGTAGACTCTCTTAAGTACAACTGCATCCATGTAGGCTACCTTTGGAGTAGCCTAGGTCCTTGTTGGGCAGGAGGGTATCCAAGATATAGTGGGTATCTCTATCTGGGGATCCCAGATAGAGTGCTTAGCTGCTTATGTGAATGGTAGTTTTGTGGGTGGAAATCAGATAATTAGGATGGGGACCATGTTGAAGTTGGCACTGCAGTTAATATAGGAATTGCTACAACATGCAAAAAGTCATGACGATTTGGTGGGAAACAGAAACAGAAATTGTCATCAGGGTTGATAGGAGAAACCCAAGACTCTGGGAATTCCCAGTCTCAGGAGGGCAGCAGAACATTAGACTCTCCCAGAGGTAGGGGTTTAGGCCAATTTCATCTAGAATCTCAGGGGTAGGGTGAACTCAGATTATATCTGACTCAAGTAAAAATAAAAATTTTATAAACACAAATCAAATCACTATTAGGTCCAATCTTGAGTTTGCATGATTCATGAGCCCCTTCTCCCTCTAAGCCTTTTAGTCCACACCAGGGACAAACTTTCTTGAAGCCCATTTATTTGGACAGTTTCAGCCACTGTACCCATAGGTTGCTATAAGGAGGACTGGCTCCTTCCATGCTCTGAGCTTCAGGAGAGCGCAGCCATTGCTGTGGTGAGATTCCTCTCTTCCTAATTTATTATAGGTTATACTGCAACCAATGTCAGCAGTGACAGAGGGATCTTTACATGGAAGGAACCAAGGCTAAAGGGCAACTGTTGAAAAAATCCACGTGGAGAAATCAGCATGATCTAGAGCAGGTGAAAAGGTGGCAGGGGCACTGAGGCAGATTAAATTGTGCAGGGGGCATGCTTGATGGTGGCAAGAGTCAAGAAAGGTTAAAAAAAAAAGGGACCTCTTGAAAGAAGAGTGATGCTGCTTTCCAAGACTAGCATCCCCACCAGGACATTATTTGTGTCAAGGGATAGAGACAACTCTCAGCACAGCATGGCTCAACATAGCTGGAGTGAGAGGCAGACCAATACTGTGCACTGGGGCTTGAGCTCTGCAGCCTGATAATCTTGACTTTTATTGCCTGAGTGACCTGAGGCAAATGACTTAAGCTCTCTAAGTCTTAACTACCTATTCTGTAGGAGGTAATGATCACACCTATTTCATAGAACTATTGGTGAGGAATAAAATGATATCCAGCATATTAAATATTTAACCAGGTGCCTGATACATAGCAAATGCTCAGCAAATGTGAACCATCATTATTATACTTCAAGAGGAAGGTGGGGCCAGAGACCTTGGAGGGGAAATGTCACCTGACCCAAGTCTCAGATCTTGTTCCATCCTTACTCTCCTCCCTATGCAAACAGTGTGCATAAGTGGGAAGAACATCAGAATGAGGCCCAGAAGCCCAGAGTCCCACCCTGTTGTGCTGCTAATTTACCAGGTGCCTTATTCTTTTCTCTTTATTGTCTCTGGATCTCACTTTCCACATTTACAAAATGGGTCATTGGTCTCTGACATCATGGGAATATTTGGGCCTCTAAGCAACATGGATAGAGTCAACTCACAAGGTTAGAGGGGTCACAGGTGGTACAGGTTGGAGGGAAGGACATTCCAGGGAAGCCTCATAGGTGATGCTGATGGTAGGCCCCACCCCTGTGCTCCAGGTATGAAATCTGTGTGTCTTCAAGGGGAGAGGGAAGAGAGAGGGTGCTATAATGGAGAGGGCAGGGTGCAAGAGGGTGCTTCAGACTGCAGCACCTGGATGTCAGGGCTTGGACCCCAGCTCCCTGTGCTCTGCAGGAATCCACTGAGCACTCCCCACAGCCCTCATTATGTGATCCTATGGGAAATGCTTCCCTGGTCCCCACAAGTTGTGCTTTGGCACAGACACATGAGACTGTTTTATATTTCCACTGGGACACAATGATGAAATATTGTTTGTTTTTATGTAGGGGAGGAGACCAAGGGTGGCTATGAGGGAATGCACACAAAGGAAGGGAGCTCAGTCTTCCTTCTGAAAATCTCCAGAGAAAGTTACATTATTCACACTGCAAATACTATATAGACAGCTGAGAATCACAGCTAAGAATTCATATGATTACTCAGGAGACGTCTTGGATGTCATGTAGAGAAAGCACTAACCTGTGATGAGAAGCCCTGGCCCCAACACTTACCAGCCATGTGTCCTCAAGCCACTCTCAGAACCTCTCAAAGACTTATCTGTCCAGGAAGACTTTGGTTCTGCACAGTGGTCCTTGGCAGGACTCCAAGCATTACTCTGTCATGGTGCAAGTCCCTCAGCTCTATGACATGTCACTGGAGCACGGTGACAGTTTACAATTTGATAGAGAGAAACTAAGCCTTCCTGTTTGCCTGCTAAGTTAAATGTGGGGAAGGGAAAATGGAGTCTGGGTTTGGAAACTTGCCTAGTCTACAGTTCCCTCTCCTCAGAACACATAGCTCAAAAAATCAGGGCTTAAATCAGAAGTACGTCAATTTTTCCCCATACTATGACCTTGAACAAATCCCATAATGTCTTGAATGTCAGTTTCTACATCTATAATATGGACTCAAAGTTAATTGTGATACTTGATGAGGTGATGGAAGTTAAAGCTTTCTATAACTTTGAAAGGCCCATGGTAATAGTGTAGCTTCATTAATATCATCCCTAAAAGCCTGTCATTTCTCCTCTGGCATTGGAGCAGATCCACAAGCCTGGGAAGGAGAATGGAAAATGTTATCAGGCTGTTCCGTTAAAAGGATGTTCTCCAGCCATTGACATGACCAGACAACTTTCTGGAAACATCACTCCCAAGGTACTGGTGGCTTTCTTCCCTGAAAAGGTATCTTTGAATGTGCAGGAAGGAATGTTCTCCAGGGAACCCCTATCACCTGGAGTCTCCTTGTCTCCTTTTTGCACTGTCAATTTGAGGTAGGATTTGTGGTGTCAGAGAACAATTTACATTGGAGATATATATGAAAGTTTAGCCTAAGGAGCAACAATTGGCTTAGTGCATATTAATCCAGCTGGTGGGTTCCTCACAGATTCTTTCCTCAGTGTTTTTGCCAGGGAAGCTGGCACATTTCTTGGGCTCAATCCTTGAATGACAGAAGATTGTCTTATCTAAGAATTCATCTTTCCAGGTCCCCTCTGTTGAAATTTCTTTAGTCTCCTAGACCCAATTAAAAGGTGAAAACTTTTAATACACCACCGCTCCATGTTGAACGCAGTATTCTACTCTTCTGGAAGCATGATGCTTTGTTTATAATTTGCTTATGACACTTTCATTTTCTGGCCATATCCTGTTGCCATCTATATATGTGCCTTATTTCCTTTCCAGTAACCTAGTTTCCTTGAGGACAGGGATCCTCTTAAACTTTTTTTGCACCTTCTGAAGTAAACTCTACCTTGCATCCAGTGGCACAGTCACTCCAGGCCACTAGTAAGATGCCTGTTTGGTATTCAGCAGTAGTTTATAAAAAGTTTCATGGGTATTATCTTATTTAAGCTTCTACAAAATCCCCCTCATCTGTGTTCCTTAATGCTTGTTTATTTTTGAGAGAGAGAGACAGAGAGAGACAGAGACAGAGAGAGAGGAAGATAGAGGATCCAAAGTGGATCTCAGCTGTGCGCTGAGAGCAGTGAGCCCAATGTGGGGCTCAAACCCACGAACTGTGAGATCATGACCTGAGCCAAAGTTTGATGCTTAACTGGCCGAGCCACCCAGGTGCCCCCGAACCCCATCTCTGTTTTTCTTGAGCACAGGGACCATGACTGACTTTCATGACTTTTTACCTCCAGTTTTCGGTACAGGTTCTCAGTTCATAAGAAATATACCATGCTGGGGTGCCTGGGTGGCTCAGTGGGTGAACCATCTAACTTCAGGTCAGGTCATGATCTCACTATTCATGTGTTGGAACGCCACATCAGGCTCTGTTCTGACAGCTCAGAGCTTGGAGCCTGCTTCAGATTCTGTGTCTTCCTCTCTCTCTGCCCCTCTCTTGCATGTGCTGTCTGTCTCTCAAAAATAAATAAACATTAAAAATTAAAAAAAAAGAGATATACGATGCCTATTTATTGAGTGGATTCTGAAGGTTTTTTTTTTTTTTTTTATTGTAAAGGTGAGAAAATTGAGGTCCATGGAATTTAAACAACCATTTTAAGGTTAAGTGTTAAAGGCTAGACAGAAATTCAGGTCCAACAGCAACACTTTTTCTAGAAGAGAGCTACAATCATTTTGAGGCTCTGATTATGTTTCTTAGCCTCCTTGATCACTAGAAAGCCTGATCTTTCCCACTGTGGCAGCTAATACAGCTTCATCAATTGATCCTAGCTTGGCTTAACAATACTACCATATTCCATGTGTACCTATCATAAAATAGAACAGGGACAAAGTAAGCATCACCCATACCCAACACACACACAGACACAGACACAGACACACACACACACACACACACACACACACACACACGTTCACCTAAATAGCTCCTGCTTGTAGAACACCTTTCCTAGACAGTTCATAGACAGTTTTTCTGGTTGTCTCTTTCAGGGACCCAGGCTGTGGGGTGCTCTCTCTGGGTCACTTAATGAAACCTCCCTCTCCTTTCTGTTCCCCAAAGTCACCATGTGGAATGCCTTCTTGCATCCAAGTCACTCAACCCCACAGGGGGTTAGAGAACCCAGGCTTTGGGTTGAGACTGATGTAGGCTCAATTCCAGCTTGGTCAGATACCAGCTGTGTGTTGTGAGCAATCAATTATTAAGTTCCTATGTTCATCCACTTCCTCCTCTGTAAAATAAAGATGGACTGGAATAAAAACATGTATGCACAGATTTTACTGAAGTGCCAGGCACAAGGTAAATATTGAGTAGATCACATTCTTATTACTATACTGTTATCAATGTTATCATTATTACAATTACCTGGATTTTGCTGTCATCTGAAAATCTCCAACTACATGCATTAGTTTGACAAAATTAGATACCATGCAACAAGAATGAAGTACCATTATGAAATATTCCTGCACAAGTCGGAAGCTAATCAAGCCTCTGTATTTAAGCATCCAAGTTACATTTAGGTTAAACATACCGTTTAGCCAAATATAGAATTTGAGAAATTCTATAGGAGCAAATGACCCAGTTTCAACAAAAAAAAAATGGCATGGGAAGAGAGAAAAAGGTTAAGTGTAACAGATTTAAAGCCAACAACTGCAATATTTGCACCTTATACAGATCCTGATTAAATGTACTAACTATAAGAATGTTTCTTTTTTTAAAGAAAATCAAGGAATTTGAATATAATCAAATATTTTTTGATATTAAACAATTGTTAGAATTTTTTTAGATGAGATTTTTTTTTTGTAGAATTACATTCATGGGCTAAACACGTTTATTATCATAAATAAATAATGAAGGTTTTTTATCCAGATAAAATTAGTATAATTCCTGGGATTTGCTTTAAAATCAGCAGGGCAAAAGTAGGTAGGGGTGCAGGTAGATGAAATAGGATGGACACAAGTAGATACCTTGAGCTGGAAGATGGGTACATATGGGTTAAGTGGACTGTTTACTATTTTTTCTACTTTCATGCAGTTTTGAAAATTTCTGTAATTAAATAGGTATAAAAGTAAGCAAAGCTCCTACTGACATGACTTTTCCAGTATCCCCCAATTGTGGCATAGTTTCATCCACTCTGGGGAGTGGTTTTCCAGATCTAGGAATCAGAGGGCACTGGCTCCCATACACTCTTGACCCACCAGTCCCACCATATCTGTCACCCACCACTCAGGCCTCTGCACCAGCCCTTGACCCACTCAACCATGTACTAGACATACATGATCTATGTATGGTGACCCAACCATTCTGACCCTCAGAGTCTTCTCAAAACTGGAAATTGTGACATGAACATCCTAGCTTGAGCCTTCATGATACATTCTTTTCTCCTCTCCAAGCCTCTGGTTTCTCCTGGTTTAGATAAACCTCAGATGGCTGGGTGAGCTAAACACTTGTGAGCCTATAAACAGAGTGCTGTTGTATGAAGGAGGCAGGGCTGGCAGTCTTTGGTGTATAGAATACAGATTTGGGCCAAGCTGCCACCTTCTTCCACCTTCACATCTTTGTGAATCATAGCTTCAAGATACTCAACTAAAAATGTATCTTTAACTGTCAAGAGGCAGTTTTACATGAAATTAAGAGTTCTTAGCTATGCAAGTTTGATAAATTGGCCTAGTATGGAAATCTGAGCCAACTTAATATCTTCATTCAAGAATCTTCAGATTTTGATGCCAAGAGTATTTCACCAGCTTTCTACAACTCTGGTGAGGAATGAAACAAAGGAGCCCAAAGGAGTTGAATATGACTTCTGTGGATCCAGATTCCACCACAAGTGTGAGGCTAGGCATGCTGTCTGCCACTGTCTCAGCAAAGAGGCTGAATAAAGAGGACTAGTAGGCCAGGCAATATCAGGTCTTGTAGACAATGGTAAGAATTTTGATTTAAAGAAATTGTGAGATTTTGGAAAGTTATGCCATATGGTTTTCATCTATAAAATCACCTGGTCCCCATCAGATGTTCTGGATGGAATATCCAGCCTTCCAGGCCACCCCGGCAGATTACAGCTTGGTAGATATGGACACTGCTCAGTAATCTTATCTTCTTTTGTAGTGTCTGCAAACAAAGGGTCGTTTACTTTACGTTGCCTTGCTCTCTAGTTGTTCATGACATGTGGGCAGGTCCAGCCACTACATCAGAGCCAGAAGCTGAAATTATGGGATGCCCTCTCCTGTTCACTGGCCCCCTCTCCATTACCAGACAGGTCCTGGTTATACACCTCCCTGGCCAGCTGAGCCTCAGACTAATAGGATCTTGCCCCTCGACTCCTGAGTGCAGGAAACCTTGGGATCTCAGAGGAACTCTTTCTGTGTCAAAAGCATTGTGTTCTGTCCTCCAGGAGTTAGACAATAGCTGGTTCTCTCTCACCACCAGGTCACCCATTATCTGTCATATGTATATGTGTCACCATCCAGGGTTTGTTTCTGTGGCTTCTGTCAGAACCATCTGGAGCTACCAGTGGTGGGTGTGTAAAAAGCCCGCACCCAGTCCTGTTTTAACTTCATCACCAATTAGGTAAATCTCCTTGGCAATCTCAGAGGAAAAAAATTATTATAAATTCTTAAAAACATTTAAAAATATCAACATGATCATTATATGCATTATTCAGTTAGTTAAATGTGCTTTTAAAAAGTACCATGAAATATATCTTCATTATAAGGGCATCTGTTGTTTCTCCAAATGATTAGCTGTCACTGATCAACTTTTTATTTTATTGTGTGTCTAAGGCTATCAGTTCTAATTAAGGATGATGCATGAAGCTAAACAAACTACAACATCCTGTAGAAACAAGGCTTTCAGTCCAGTGCCAACAATCCTAAATATTCTGGATGACCAACTCCCATGAGTAGCAAGTCCCAAGCTTGTGAACGGGAATGTGAAGGTCCTGTGATATCAGTCCCATCCTTGCAGGAAAACTGCAGTCCACCAGGACCACCGAAGCATCAGAAGCGTGCGTCCAGCCCAGGTCCTCTCCCACCTGTTGCTACTCTGATTCAACAGGGAGGACTGTCTGCATAGAGGAACCCTGGCAGTTCAGTGAGCTGCTGCTACTGGCTCAGGCTGGCTCAGGGGACAGGGAGGACCATGGCGACATGTGGAAATCTGGGACTGCAGAAGACAAAAGCTGGGAAGGAGGCACCTCCTGAAAATGGGATTCCCTCCTGAGGCTGTTTCCCTGAGAGATTCATTCTCATCTCCTAGGCTCCAGGGCACAGACATAGGGGAGAAATAGTGCTGACAGAGACAGTGGAGGTGAGGGATGGGCTTGAGGGGGTAGGGAAGGAGAATGCATGTTTACCAATGTAATGTGTAATGAATATTATTTATAGAGAATAAGGCTAAACTAAGAGTGATGATGATAATGAGCTGATATAAGAGGGTTTTATGGTTCGCCTCTCATCACATGAAATTTACCAAGCCTAAAAATGAAAATGAAAACAGAAATGGAGCTGTCTTTTTAAAAGGACTGTTTTGAAGCCAGCGCTTCACAGAGATGGGTGTGGCCTTGTATTAGATGGGTCTCATACTGCAAACTTTTTCCTATCCCTTTCCCTAAATGACCCCCACATTCCTTCCCCCTGCACAGGTCCTTCTGTGAGACACCTCATCCCCACCTCATTCCAGCATCCAGGAGACCATCTCTTTCCTATCTTCCAGACTTTTTCTAAAACCCTACTTCATCACCCCACTCTGGCAGCCTATCTTTTCCCCAGAGATTTTTCATTCTGTGATGATGATCCTCTGGCTAAAAACCTCAGAAATACAAGCAATCTGTTAGATCATAGGACAGTTATAAAAAGTTTGTATAATTTGGTAAAGGTGTTAGCACTTAAAACTCATAATACTATTGAGCACTGTGTGTGTGTGTGTGTGTGTGTGTGTGTGTGTGTGTATGAGAGAGAAAAGGAGAGGGATGGAGAATACCTATCATACACTGCAGGATCTCTACACTCAGGATGTTCCAAGGGGTATGATCCTGGCCATGTTGCATTTCTACAAAATTAGAAGAAACAACAAGTTGCTTTCAGTATGATATGGAATAATAGATGCAGTGATGACTCATAGGCTTCTAGCATATAATTACAACTCCCTTTATATATTTGGTGCCAGGTGTGGGGACACAATAATACAAGTATGGTTCCTCACCTTCTAATTGTTTATCTTCTCCTGTAATTTTATTTTCTGTATTTATTTATTTATTTATTTATTTATTATGTATTTATTTATTTTAATATATGAAATTTATTGTCAAATTGGTTTCCATACAACACCCAGTTCTCGTCCCAAAAGATGCCCTCTTCAATACCCATCACCTACCCTCCCCTCCCTCCAACCCCCCATCAACCCTCAGTGTGTTCTCAGTTTTTAAGAGTCTTTTACACTTTGGCTCTCTCCCACTCTAACTTCTTTTTTTTCCTTCCCCTCCCCCATTGTTATCTGTCAAGTTTCTCAGCATCCACATAAGAGTGAAAACATATGGTATCTTTCTCTATATGGCTTATTTAACTTAGCATAACACTCTCCAGTTCCATTCACGTTGCTGCAAAGGGCCATATTTCATTCTTTCTCAATGTCACGTAGTACTCCATTGTGTATATAAACCACAATTTCTTTATCCATTCATCAGTTGATGGACATTTAGGCTCTTTCCATAATTTGGCTATTGTTGACAGCTCCTATATATATCATATATATATATAGAGAGCTGCTATAAACATTGGGGTACAAGGGCCCCTATGCATCTGCACTCCTGTATCCCTTGGGTAAATTCCTAGCTAATGCTGGGTCATAGGGTAGGTCTACTTTTAATTCTTTGAGGAACCTCCACACTGTTTTCCAGAGTGGCTGCACCAGTTTGCATTCCCACCAACAGTGCAAGAGGGTTCCCGTTTCTCCACATCCTCTCCAGCATCTATAGTCTCCTGATTTCTTCATTTTGGCCACTCTGACTGGCGTGAGGTGATATCTGAGTGTGGTTTTGATTTGTATTTCCCTGATGAGGAGCGATGTTGAGCATCTTTTCATGTGCCTGTAGGCCATCCAGATGTCTTCTTTAGAGAAGTGTCTATTCATGTTTTCTGCCCATTTCTTCACTAGGTTATTTGTTTTTCGGGTGTGGAGTTTGGTGAGGTCTTTATAGATATTGGATACTAGCCCTTTGTCTGATATGTCATTTGCAAATATCTTTTCTCATTCCGTTGGTTGCCTTTTAGTTATGTTGATTGTTTCCTTTGCTGTGCAGAAGCTTTTTATCTTCATGAGGTCCCAATATTTCATTTTTGTTTTTAATTCCCTTGCCTTTGGGGATGTGTCAAGTAAGAAATTGCTGCAGATGAGATCAGAGAGGTCTTTTCCTGATTTCTCCTCTAGGGTTTTGATGATTTCCTGTCTCAAATTCAGTTCCTTTACCCATTATGAGTTTATTTTTGTGAATGGTGTAAGAAAGTGGTCTAGTTTTATTCTTCTGTAGGTTGCTGTCCAGTTCTCCCAGCACCATTTGTTAAAGAGACTGTCTTTTTTCCATTGGATATTCTTTCCTGCTTTGTCAAAGATGAGTTGGCCATACTTTTGTGGGTCTAGTTCTGGGGTTTCAATTCTATTCCACTGGTCTATGTGTCTGTTTTTGTGCCAATACCATGCTGTCTTGATGATTACAGCTTTGCAGAAGAGGCTAAAGTCTGGGATTGTGATGCCTCCTGCTTTGGTCTTCTTCAAAATTACTTTGGCTATTCGGGGCCTTTTGTGGTTTCATATGAATTTTAGGATTGCTTCTTCTAGTTTCGAGAAGAATGCTGGTGCAATTTTGATTGGGATTGCATTGAATGTGTAGATAGCTTTGGGTAGTATTGACATTTTGACAATATTTATTCTTCCAACCCATGAGCACGGGATGTTTTTCCATTTCTTTATATCTTCTTCAAATTCCTTCATAAGCTTTCTATATTTTTCAGCATACAGATCTTTTACATCTTTGGTTAGATTTATTCCTAGGTATTTTATGCTTCTTGGTGCAACTGTGAATGGGATCAGTTTATTTGTCTTTCTGTTGCTTCATTGTTAGTGTATAAGAATGCAACTGATTTCTGTACAATGATTTTGTATCCTGCGACTTTGCTGAATTCATGTATCAGTTCTAGCAGACTTTTGGTGGAGTCTATCGGATTTTCCATGTATAATGTCATGTCATCTGCAAAAAGTGAAAGCTTGACTACATCTTTGGCACTTTTGATGCCTTTGATTTCCTTTTGTTGTCTGATTGCTGATGCTAGCACTTCCAACACTATGTTACACAAGAATGGTGAGAATGGACATCCCTGTCATGTTCCTGATCTCAGGGAAAAAGCTCTCAGTTTTTCCCCATTGAGGATGATGTTAGCTGTGGGCTTTTCATAAATGGCTTTTATGATGTTTAAGTATGTTCCTTCTATCCCGACTTTCTCAAGGGTTTTTATTAAGAAAGGATGCTGAATTTTGTCAAATGCTTTTTCTGCATCGAATGACAGGATCATATGGTTCTTACCTTTTCTTTTATTAATGTGATGTATCGCGTTGATTGATTTGTGAATGTTGAACCAGCTCTGCATCCCAGGAATGAAACCCACTTGATCATGGTGAATAATTCTTTTTATATGGTGTTGAATTAGATTTCCTAGTATCTTGTTGAAAATTTTTGCATCCATATTCATCAGGGATATTGGCCTATAGTTCTCTTTTTTTACTGGGTCTCTGTCTGGTTTAAGCATCAAAGTAATACTGGCTTCATAGAATGAGTCTGGAAGTTTTCTTTCCCTTTCTATTTTTTGGAATAGCTTGAGAAGGATAGGTATTATCTCTGCTCTAAATGTCTGGTAGAATTCCCCAGGGAAGCCATCTGGTCCTGGACTCTTATTTGTTGGGAGATTTTTGATAACTGATTCAATTCTTCGCTGGTTACAGGTCTGTTCAAACTTTCTATTTCTTCCTGTTTGAGTTTTGGAAGTGTGTGGGTGTTTAGGAATTTGTCCATTTCTTCTAGGTTGTCCAATTTGTTGGCACATAATTTTTCATAGTATTCCCTGATAATTCCTTGTATTTCTGAGGGTTTGGTTGTAATAATTCCATTTTCATTCATGATTTTATATATTTGGCTCATCTGCCTTTTCTTTTTGAGAAGCCTGGCTAGAGGTTTATCTATTTTGTTTACTTTTTTTCAAAAAAACAAATCTTGGTTTCTTTGATCTGCTCTACAGTTTTTTTTTTTGTTTTTTTTTTTTTTTAGATTCTATATTGTTAATTTCTGCTCTGATCTTTATGTTTTCTCTTCTTCTGCTGGGTTTGGGGTGTTTTTGCTGCTCTGCTTCTATTTCCTTTAGGTGTGCTGTTAGATTTTGTATTTGGGATTTTTCTTGTTTCTTGAGATAGGCCTGGATTACAATTTTCCTCTCAGGACTGCCTTCGCTGCATCACAAAGCGTTTGGATTGTTGTATTTTCTTTTTTGTTTCTTTCCATGTATTTTTAAATTTTGACTTTAATCTCCTGGTTGACCCATTCATTCTTTAGTAGGGTGATCTTTAACCTCCATGCTTTTGGCGGTTTTCCAGACTTTTTCCTGTGGTTGATTTCAAGTTTCATAGCATTGTAGTCTGAAAGTATGCATGGTATGATGTCAATTCTTGTATACTTATGAAGGGCTGTTTTGTACCCAGTATGTGATCTATCTTGGAGAATGTTCCATGTGCACTTGAGAAGAAAGTATATTCTGTTGCTTTGGGATGCAGAGTTCTAAATATATCTGTCAAGTCCATCTGATCCAATGTATCATTCAGGCCCTTGTTTCTTTATTGACTGTGTGTCTAGATGATCTATCCATTTCTGTAAGTGGAGTATTAAAGTCCCCTGCAATTACCACATTCTTGTCAATAAGGTTGCTTATGTCTGTGAGTAATTGTTTTATATATTTGGGGGCTCCCGTATTTGGCGCATAGACATTTATAATTGTGAGTTCTTCCTGATGGATAGACCCTGTAATTATTATATAATGCCCTTCTTCATCTCTTGTTACAGCCTTTAATTTAAAGTCTAGTTTGTCTGATATAAGTATGGCTACTCCAGCTTTCTTTTGACTTCCAGTAGCATGATAAATAGTTCTCCATCACCTCCTTCTCAATCTGAAGGTGTGCTCAGATCTAAAATGAGTCTCTTGTAGACAGCAAATAGATCGGTCTTGTTTTTTTATCCATTCTGATACCCTATGTCTTTCGGTTGGTGCATTTAGTGCATTTACATTCAGTGTTATTATAGAAAGATATGGGTTTAGAGTCATTGTGATGTCCGTAGGTTTCATGCTTGTAGCGATGTCTCTGGTACTTTGTCTCACAGGATCCCCCTTAGGATCTCTTGTAGGGATGGTTTAGTGGTGATGAATTCCTTCAGTTTTTGTTGTTTGGGAAGACCTTTATCTCTCCTTCTATTCTAAATGACAGATTTGCTGGATAAAGGATTCTCAGCTGCATATTTTTTCAGTTCATCACATTGAAGGTCTCCTGCCATTCCTTTCTGTCCTGCCAAATTTCAGTAGAGAGATCGGTCATGAGTCTTATAGGTCTCCCTTTATATGTTAGAGCATGTTTATCTCTAGCTGCTTTCAAAATTTTCTCTTTATCCTTTTATTTTGCCAGTTTCACTATGATATGTCATGCAGAAAATCGATTCAAGTTACGTCTGAAGGGAGTTCTCTGTGCCTCTTGGATTTCAATGCCTTTTTCCTTACCCAGATCACAGAAGTTCTCAGCTATTGTTGCTTCAAGTACACCTTCAGCACCTTTCCCTCTCTCTTCCTCCTCTGGAATACCAATTATGCATAGATTATTTCTCTTTAGTGCATCATTTAGGTCTCTAGTTTTCCCCTCATACTCCTGGATTTTTTTATCTCTCTTTTTCTCAGCTTCCTCTTTTTCCATAATTTTATCTTCTAGTTCACCTATTTTCTCCTCTGCCTCTTCAATCCAAGCTGTGGTCTCCTCCATTTTATTTTGCAGCTCATTTATAGCATTTTTTTTAGCCCTCCTGACTGTTTCTTAGTCCCTTGATCTCTGTAGCAATAGATTCTCTGCTGTCCCCTATACTGTTTTCAAGGTCAGTGATTAATTTTATGAGTATTATTTTAAATTCACTTTCTGTTATATTGTTTATATCGTATTTGATCAGTTCGTTAGCTGTCACTTCTTCCTGGAGTTTCTTTTGAGGGGAATTCTTCTGTTTCATCATTTTGTAAATCCCTGGAGTGGTGTGGAACTGCAGGGCACTTCCCCTGTGCTCTTTTGAATAATTTGCATTGGTGGGCAGGGCCGCAGTCAGACCTGATATCTGCCCCCTGCCCACCGCTGGGGCCACAGTCAGACTGGTGTGTACCTTCTCTTCCCCTCTTCTATGGGTGGGATTCACTGTGGATGTGTGGCCCCTGTCTGGGGTACTTGCACACTGCCAGGCTTGTGGTGCTGGGGATCTGGCATATTAGCTGGGGTGGATCAGCAAGGTGCATAGGGCCGGGAAGGGCGGGCTCAGCTTGCTTTTCCTTTGGAGATCCGATTTGTGAGGGGCCCTGTGGCACCAGGACGGAGTCAGACCTGCCAGAGGGATGGATCCGCAGAAGAACGGTGTTGGGTGTTTGTGCCATGCAAGCAAGTTCCCTGATAGGGACTTGGGATTCCTTTTAGGATTCCCTTTGGGATTTTGGCTGGGGGATGGGTGAGGGAGATGGCGCTGGGAAGCGCCTTCATTCCCTGCCAAGCTGAGCTCTGTCATCTGGGGCTCAACAACTCTCCCTCCTGGTGTCCTCTAGCCCTCCTGTTCTCCGAGCAGAGCTGTTAACTTATAACCTTCCAGATGTTACATCCTGCTTGCTGTCAGAACACCCTCCAATGGCCCCTCCACTTTTGCAAGCCAGACTCGGGGGCTCTGCTTTGCTTTGCCGGCTGGCTGCCCCTCTGCCCTGGCTCCCTCCCGCCAGTCCGTGTAGCATGCATCGCCTCTCTGCCCTTCCTACCCTCTTCCATGGGCCTCTTGTCTACACTTGGCTCCAGAGAATCTGTTCTGCTAGTTGTCTGGTGGTTTTCTGGGTTATTTAGGGAGGTGTGGGTGGAATCTAAGTGATCCGCAGGATGCGGTGATCCCAGTGTCCTCCTACACCTCCATCTTCCCCGGAAGCTCTCTTCTCCTGTAATTAAGAACACAAACAGTTCAAGGTGTTTATGTTTTAGCCTAGTTGGGGGCATAAGGTAAATAAACATAGGCTTTAGGTTTGGATGTCACAAGTCCAAAAGTGCTAAGAAGTTAGGTCTCCGTGGGATTAAGGAACAATGGGAGAAAGAGAAGCAAAAGAGTGGACAAATTGGCTCTTGGTCCTGGGATGTAGTAGTCCTGAGCTGCAGTAGTTCATATGACCTCTGACTTGATAACATAAGCCTAATATTTGCTCTCCCTCCTCTTATTCCATCCTGCCTCTCAGGGGTGCCTACCCCAATGAAGTGGTACCACATAAGTCTTTTTGTTTTTAACTGGACTTTTCATTCTGAGATAATTATAGATTCATAAGTAATTGAAAGAGATAATGCAGGGAGATCCTTGTACCCTTTACTCTGTTTTCCCCAATTATAACATCATGCAAAACTATCGTGCAATATCACAACCAAGATATTGATTTTTTTGTACAACCAAGGCACAAACAATGCCATCATCCCAAGAATACTTTACATTGCCTTTGTATAGGTACACTAACTTCCTTCCTGACCTTCATCCCTTTCCTTTGGCAATTACTAATCTGCTCCCCATTTCTATAATTTTATCATTTCAAGAATGTCATATAAATGGAATTAAACAGTATGCAACTTATTGGGATTGATGTTTTTTACTTGGCATAATTCTCTGGAGAGTCACCCACATCAATAGCTTGCTGGGTACATTCCCATTGTATGGAAGTACCCATTGTGTGTTTAACCATTAATCTATTGAAGGACATCTAGACTGTTTCCAGTTTGGGTTATTATGAATAAAGTTTCTATGGACATTTGTGTGAAGGTTTTTGTGTGAATGTAAATTTTCAACGCTCTGGAACAAATGCCCAGGGATGCAATTCCTGGGTTGTATGATACAGTATAGTGTGGCTATATTGGGTTTTAGTCCCACCATTATGTGAGTAATCCAGTTTCTCTGCAATCTCACCAGCATTTGGTATTTTAACTTTTTTTTTTAATTTTAGGCATTTTAATAGGTGTATATCTTACTGTGCTTTTACTTTATATTTCCCTAATGACTAATCCTTAATAGATGTTAGATATCTTTTCATGTTCTTATTTATAATCTGTATGTTCTTCTCAGTGAAATCTCTATTCATATCTTTTGCCCACTTTCCAATTGGTTTGTTATTTTTCAGTTTGAGAGTTCTTTATATATTCAAAATACTAGTCCTTTATTTTTTATGCAGTTTGCAAATATTTCTCACATTTATGAGCTTATCTTTTTATCCTTCTGATAGAGCCTTTGCAGAGCAAAATCTTTTAATTTTGATGAAGTCCAACTTATCAATTTTTTCCTTTTATAGATCATACATTTAATATCAAGTTTGGCCTTAACCCCCAATTTTTCTCCTATTTTTAAAAAGATTCATAGCTTTATATTTTATATGTAAGTTAGTGATCCATTTGGAGTTGATTTTTGTACAAAATATAAGGTTTAGGTCAATGTTATTTTTTGATTTTTAAATCTTTTTTCCCATAGATAGATGTCCAATTGCTCTAGCACCATTTGTTAAAAAAGCCATTCTTCTCTCATTGTATTACTTCTAGATCTTGGTAAAAATCCAGTGGACATATTTGTGGGTCTATTTCTGGGCTCTCTTTTATGCTTCTTAATCTGTCTATTCTTCTATCAACACCATGCAATCTTGATCACTATAGTTGTATAATATGTCTTGGAATATGGTAGAGTGATTTCTCCTACTTTCTTCTTTTTCAAAGTTATTTTAGCTTATCTAGTTCTTTTCTCTTTCCATGTAAATTTTAGAATAATTTTCTTGTGTTTATAGAAAAAAACTTGCTAGAATTTTGATAAGAATTGCCTTAAAACTGTATACCAATTCAGGGAAGAATTGACACCTTTACTATGTTGTCTCCTAACCCTTGTAACTCAGGAACATGGTGTGTCTCCATTTATTTAGAACTTGTCCTATTTCTTCCATTAGGATTTTATAGTTTTCAGCATACAAGTCCTTTATATGTTTTGTTAGATTTATTCCTAAGTAGTTCATATTGTTTTCAATAATTATAAATGGTATTATAATTTTAATTTTTGTATCTATGTGTTAATTGCTAGTATATACATATATGATTTTTTATAGGTTAATCTTATATGCTGTGACCTCATGAACTTACTTATTAATTCTGTACCTGTTTTGTGGATTCCTAGTGATATTCTCCTTTGACAATCATATCACCTGCACTTTATTCCTTTCTAATTGGCATGCCTTTGCCTTATCGTGCACGCTAAAACTTCTAATATTGTGTTGAATAAAAGTTGTGGAATGGACATTTTTGTCTTGTACCACAGGACAGAAGGAGAGCATTTACTTGTTCATCATTGAGTACAATGTTTGCTGGAGCTCATTCAGGTATTCTTTATAAAGCTGAAGAAGTTGCCTCTATCCTTAGTTTTCTGAGAATTTTAAAGAAATCCCTTTATTGATAGTGTTTTTGTGCAATAATTACTTACTCCAACTTCCCAAAGATTAACTGTATGTTTTCCTCTAAGAGATTATTTTAGTTTTAACTTTATATTTAGTTGGTTTTGTTTTATACTTTGAGTTCGTTTTTGTACATGGTGCAAAGTAAGAGTCTAACATCATTCTTTCATATGTGGATATCTAGTTGTATTAGCACCATTTGCTGAAAAGACTCTTCTTTCTTGATTAAATTATCTTGAAATTCTTGCTGAAAATGAATTGTCCAGGGACGCCTGGGTGGATCAGTTGGTTAAGCCTCAGACTCTTGATTTGGGCTCAGGTCATGATTTCATGGCTAGGGAATTTGAGCCCCATGTCAGGCTCCACACTATCAACATGGAGCCTGCTTGAGATTCTCTCTCTCCCTCTCTCTCTGCGCCTCCCCTGCTCGTTCTCTTTCTCTCTCTCAAAATAAATAAATAAATTTAAAAAATTAATTATCCATAAATGCATGGTTTATTACACTTATTGCATAAATGCTTATGTATAAACTTCCAATTCTATTCCATTGATCTATATGTCTATCTTAATACCAATACTACACAATCTTGATTACCATAGTTTTTAATAAGTTTCAAATCAGGATTTATGAGTCCTCTAAGTTTGTTTTTCTTTTTCAAGATTGTTTTGACTACTCTAGGTCTCTTTATTTTCTATATGGAATTTAAGATCTGCTTTCCTATTTCTACAACATAGACACCTCAGAATTTGGTAGCAATAGATCAATTTGGGGAATATTGCCATCTTAACAATACTGCATCTTCCAATCCATAAACACAGGTGTCTTCCCATTTATTTAGGTATTCTAATTTATTTTGATGATTTTTATAGTTTTGGGGGGCAAGTCTTGTACTTTTTATTCTAAACTTTAATTCTTAAATTGTATTCCCAATTTTCTGGTGCTTTGTATGTTGAATTGTTTTCTTAATTTCATTTTCAGTTGTTCATTGTTAGGATAAAGAAATGCAACTCATTTTTATATGTTGATTTCTTATACCGAAATTTTACTGAAATCATTTATTGGTTGTAATAGAATTTTATTTTTCTTCTTAAAGAATTTATTTATTTTGGGAGAGAAAGAGAGAGTTGGGGAGAGGCAGAGGGAGAGAGAGAGAGAGAGAGAGAGAGATGCAATAACATTTTAGAGGATTACTTAGGATTTTCTATAATGGAAAGTGAAGATATTCTTGTCCTATTCCTAATAGTAGGAAGAACGATTTTTGTCCTTTACTATTAGGCATTTCAAAGCTGAGTTTTTCAATGATGTACTTTATTAGATTATGTTGCGAGAATCCAAGTTGCTGGGTTCTGTTTGTCAGTATTTTATTAAGAATTTTTGCATCTACATTCATAAAAGATATTGGTAATGAAGCTCTATTCTTGTGGTTTCTTTGTCTAGTTTTGGTATCAAGGTAATACTGGTTCATATAATGAGCTGAACTGTGTTCTTTCCTCTTCTATATTTCAGAACAATTTGTGAAGGTGTGGAGTTATTTCTTAAGTGTCTGGTAAAATTTACCAGTGAGGTCATCTGACCTTGAATTTTATTTGTGAAGTTCTGTAATTTTTTTAAATTACTAACTCAATATGTCTACTAATTATAGATCTATTCAGATTTTATGTTTCTTATTGAGTCAGGTTTTCCAGGTTGTGTCTTTCCAGGAATTTCTCTATTTCCTCTAAATTTATCTAATTTGTTGGCATATAATTATTCATAATATTCTCTTATAATATTTTTATTTCTGTAAAATTGGTAGTAATGTCTTCTTTTTCTTCACTGCTTTTAATAATTTGACTTTGTTTTTCTTGCTCAGTCTAGCTAAAGCTTAGTCAATTTTACTGATTAAAAAAATGAACCTTCTGTTCTGTTGATTTTTCTTTTTCTATTGATTTTCTCCTTATTCATTTTCTCCCACCACAATCATGATTGTTTCCTTCCTTCTAATTGCTGGGTTTAGTTTACTTTTCTTCTAGTTTCTTAAAGTGATAGGATTTTTTTTATTTCAGATTTTTCTTATTTTTTAATATAGGTGTTTGTAGCTATAAGTGCTGTTTTTGCTACATCTCATGTTTTGTATGTTTTGGTGTTGTGGTTTTGTTTCTATCCCACAATATTTTCTAATTTTTATGGGATATATTCTTCGATATATTGACTATTTAGAAATGCTTTGCTAAATTTTCGTATATTTGTGAATCCCTTAAATTTCTTGATTTTTTAAAAATTTCTGATTTAATCCTACTATAGATAGAGAATATACTTTGTGTGATTTAAATACTCTTAAATGTATTGGCACTTGTTTTGTCACCTAACTTATGGTCTATAAGTTACATATGTAGTTGAGGAGAATATATATTCTGCTATTGTTGGATGGAGTGTTCTATATATGTATATTGTGTCTAGTTGGTTTATAGTTATGTCTTTTTGTTGATCTTTTGTCTTGTTGTTTAATACCACTTTGAACATAGGGTATTGAAATATCTGACTATTATTGTCGAACTGTCTTTTCTATTTTCAATTCTGTAAGTTTTTGCTTTGCATATTTTTGGAGCTTTCTTGTTTGATGAATGTATGCTCATAATTGTTTTATCTTATTGATGTTCACCCCTTTTATCATTATAAAATGCCCATTTTTATCTGTAATAACAATTTTTTAACATGAAACTTATTGTCAAATTGGTTTCCATACAACACCCAGTGCTCATCCCAATAGGTGCCCTCCTCAATGCCCATCACCCATCCTCCCCTCCCTCCTACCCCTCCGTCAAGCCTCAGTTTGTTCTCAGTTTTTAAGAGTCTCTTATGCTTTGGCTCCCTCCCTCTCTAAATTTTTTTCCCTTCCCCTCCCCCATAAACTTCTGTTAAGTTTCTCAAGATCCACATAAGAGTGAAAACACATGGTATCTGTCATTCTCTGTATGACTTATTTCACTTAGCAGAACACTCTCCAGTGCCATCCACGTTACTACAAAAGGCCATATTTCATTCTTTCTCATTGCCAAGCAGTATTCCATTGTGTATATAAACCACAATTTCTTTATCCATTCATCAGTTGATGGACATTTAGACTCTTTCCATAATTTGGCTATTGTTGAAAGTGATGCTATAAACATTGGGGTACAAGTGCCCCTATGCATCAGCACTCCTGTATCCCTTGGGAAAATTCCTAGCAGTGCTATTGCTGGGTCATAAGGTAGATCTATTTTTAATTTTTTGAGAAATCTTCATACTGTTTTCCAGAGTGGCTGCACCAGTTTGCATTCCCACCAACAGTGCAAGAGGGTTCCCATTTTTCCACATGCTTTCCTGTATCTATAATCTCCTTATTTGTTCATTTTAGCCACTCTGACTGGCATGAGGTGGTATCTGAATGTGGTTTTGATTTGTATTTCCCTGATGAAGAGTGACGTTGACAATATTTGTGTTAAAATATGACTTGTCTGATATTATGATAGCTACTTCAGCTCATTTTTCTTAAAGTTTAATTATTTATTTTTAGAGAGAGAGAAAGAGACAGAGAGAATGTGCAGGGGAAGGGCAGAGAGAGAAAGAGAGAGAGAGAGAATCCCAAGCAGGCACCGTGCTGTCAGAACAAAGCCTGATGAAGGGCTTGATCTCACAAACCATGAGACCGTAACCTGAGCTGAAATCAAGACTTGGATGCTTAACTGACTGAGCCACCCAAGCACTCATTTTTCATTATGCTTGTGTAATATATCTTTTCTGTCCATCTACTTTCAATTTATTTCTGTCTTTGAATCTTAAATGTGTCTCTTGGATGTAGCATATAGCTGGATCTTGTTTTTAAAAGTACTTTCTTAAATTAGAGTTTTTAATCCATTTGTTTTTGTGTAATTACTACTAAGATAAGACTCACTCCTTCATTTTGCTATTTGTTTTTTATAACTCTTTCTTGCTTTTATAATGTCATTCTTGCTTCTTTATTTTTCCACTAAATCATGATTTTGTGTTAAAAATATTTTCTAGTGTAACATTTTTATTCTGTCCTTAATTTTACTTTTTTTTTAAAGTTAATTTCTTAGTGCTTACCCTGGAGATTACAATTAACATTTTAATCCCTAAACGTGAAGTTTGAATGAACACTAACTTTATTCAGTATGCAAAAACTTTGCTCCAGTTTTAGTGAAGTGTAAAACCCCTACCACAGTTTACATCCCTTTCCCTTCCCCATTTATAATGTAATTATCTTCAGCATTTCCTCTACATAAGTTTAGAAATGACATCATGTGGTGTTATAATTTTTGCCTAAAATTCCAAACACAATTTGGAAAACTCAGCTAAGAGTTAGTTCTAAAGGCTACTATACCCATATTTCTGCTGTTACTGTGTCTTTTTCCTTTCCATATGCTCCAAGACTTCCTCTTCTATTATTTCCTTTCTGTTCAGATAATTTTCTTGTTCATGCTTTTAAAGTATGTCTTCTGGCAACAGATTGTCTTAATTTTCCCTCTTCTCACACTATCTTGATATCTGTTTCATTCTTGCAGGATATTTTTGCTGGATATGTAATTCTGGATTGATAGTTCTTTTCTTCAACACTTGAAAAATACTGTGCTGGTACTTCATGGCTTTCATTTCTGTTGAGAAATACATTGGCATTCAAATTGTTTTACCATATACATCAGAAGTCTTCAGTTTTCATAAATTTGACTGTTGTGCATGGATGCCTTTGGGATTAGTTTGACTTCCTAAAATTGTTAGGTTATGTCTTTTTAACAAATTTGAGAAAATTTCAGCCATTATTTATTTGAATATTTTTTTCAATCCCAGCCATTTTCTCATCTTCTTCCAGGACTCTGATGACACAAATGTTAGATGTTTTGTATAGCCCCACAATTCCCTGAATCTCTGTTCATTTCCCCCCCTCAATCTATTTTTCCTATTATGTAAACTGGGTAATTTCTGTTGTTAAACTCAAATTCACTGATCCTTTTCTGTGTTCCCTCCATTCTGATGTTGATTGAATTCATTGAATTTTTAAATGTCCTTTATTGTGTTTTTCAGTTCTAAACTATTTTTTTCTTATCTTCTATTTCTTTGCTGAGGTTTTCTAATTTTTTATTTGTTTCAAGGGTTTTCATTACTACCTATTGAAGTATTTTAACGATAACGGCTTTAAAATCTTTGTTAGGTAATTCTAACACCTCTGTTATCTCAGTGTTGGCAGCTGTAAACTATTTTTTCATTCAAGTTGGCATTTTCTTGTTTCTTGGCATGACAAATGATTTTTAATTTGAACCTAGATATTTTGAATATCATGGAATGAGACTCTGTATCTTATTTAAACCTTCTATTTTTACTTGTTCATTGCTTACACCTGAAATTCAGGTTACCACTTGGTCTCAGTTGATAAGGTAAGGAGGTGCTCTTGTCGTTCCTGGGTAGGAGTTGGGATTCTGGTTCCTATGGTCTTCCACTGATATCAACCTGGTTGAGAGAGACAGGATGGCCTCATTACCACTCCTCAGATGTCCTCCACTGACATCAGGGGGGGCTTCTTTATCATAGGCAGTGGTGAAAGTCTTGTTTTCTATGAGTTCTCTCCTGATACCACTCAGCAGGGAGGGGGAAGTAGCACTTCATTATTGCTGGGTAGAAGTGGAAGTCCATGTCTCCTATATGGTAACTGATACCTGACAGAGATAAAATCTCTGCTTCTTAGTCTTTTCTGCCACAGCCCTGTAGGGGTAGGTAGGTAGTGTGGGATGCCTCAGTATAGTGTTGTAACAGTGGAAGTCAAGACTCTCAATTCAGCTTTTCCTGACATTGGGTAACTTGGAACTACAGATATTTTTTTGTGATGTTTGAGTGAATTAGAGTGGTTATTGTCTGAAATTTTTCTGTCTTCTCTGCCATCCCTTTTGTGATCATTTGGCTAGAGATAGTAGGCTTTTGTTGGGACATCTTTTTTTTTTTTTTTTTTTTTTTTTTTGGTCTATTCTTGTTGTTTCTGGGTTGCTGTCTTTGTCTCCAAATCTGGAATATGAGACAAAAAGACAATTCAGAGAACTCAATGTGGTGTTATTCCTCAGATTCCAAGCTTTCTAACTTGTCTGCCATTTTCTCTCCACCTGTTAGTGTCTCCTTATTTAAAAAAAAAAACGTAATGTACAGGGTTTTTAGTTATATTTAACAGGAATAATAGGGAAAAATACTTCTACTCTATATACCCAGAATCCAAAGTCCTCAGTACCACATAATCTAGAGTGCTTAAATTTGACAATGGCATATATAATAAAATCCTCAGGATTACATTTTAGGAACCACACTGCTGCTAATGAGTGGGGTGGTGATAATTTCTGTTATACATTGGCCTAAAAATTGAAGACCTTTGTATTGGCATGCGGTAAAGTTAGAAGTTGTGAGGCTGGGATATGAATGTGATAGTGTTTGATTTATATGTGTGTGGTGATAAATATAAAAGGTGGTATTGGCTGACATTTATTGTAGCATTTGAAACCTTGCAAAAGGAAATAATAGGTATGTGGCATTTAAGTGTATGTAAAGTTGAAACTATTTCTCTTCATTTATTTCCTAAGTTGAAAGAAAGGTATAGTTCTTTCCATGAGAGGCAATTACCTAAAATGCCAAATGAATTGTAGGATTTGGTTATTATGTACAAGTAGCAAGTTGGGAAACAATTGTGAGGTATTCTCAAATGGTGTTTCAGAAGATCCTTGAAGCTTAATTATAACAATGGTCAATATTAAATAAGGTGGAGATGTTGGAGCTTCCTTGGTATAGCATTGAGGAAGGGTTCAGAAATCTCACGAATTTAAATAAGCTAGAATACATTTACCTTGTAAGTCCTTGGAATACATTTTCTAACCATGTTTCCTTGAAGGGACAGGAGGAAATTATTTTTACTAAAGCAAGAAAGAATGCAGTGGTCAGACGGGCATTGGAATGTTTGAGAAGATGGGTGAAGGAGAAACTCTGAAGACTAGTATTATGGTGAACGACTATGAAATAATACTGTGTTTTCTAACATCAATGAGGATTGTGGGATTCTGGAATGGGATGGAAGAAGACAGAAATTAACTTCTAGAAGAAAAGTGGACAAAATTACCTTAGTGCATAGAAAAGTTAAGCATTGATCAATATGTTTTGACTGATAGGGATTCATGGCAATGACTAACAGACTATCATGTGTCTAGGGGCAAAATATAGTGACAGGGGCTTAGAGTATTGCTTGGTTTATGTGATGATGATGCCAGGCTGAGGCTTCCTGCATGGGTAGACATGTGAACACTGGGGAGCCCATTGCAGTGTGAGCTCCCTTCGAGGTCTGTTTTACACAAACCACAAGCAACCTGGAAAATAAGAATTCCTGCAGACATGGGCTGTACTCATCCTTTTCCCTATACAAGATGGAACTGCAAAGTGTGGGGACTTGGGCTTAGTCCCTAGTGCTGCTCAAACCAGGGTCTTAGAGTTTCTAAAGAAGACACTGTTTTGATGGTTTTCTTTCTTCCTTCTCTGCCTTCCTTCTTTCTTTTCTTCCTTTCCTTTTTCCCCATCTCTCCTCCACCCTCCTTCCCTTCCTTTAATTGAAATCAAATATCTCTTGGCAAACCCCAAAACTTAATAAAAAGAAGACAGTTCTCATTCTGCATCTTTGGGGGCCATTTGGTTCATTAAGTCTATTGCTCCAAGTTACTGAAGTTACTGTATGTTTTATGGCATCTCACCATCCTTGATGAAAAACAAACTTCAGTGATGGGCAGAACAACCTGATTTATCCCTGGATGCTAAAAAATACCCATGGTTATAATTCTAGCCAGGGCTAGAGCTCCTAGGGGGCCTGGTCACCTGTCTTACACTGTGACAAAAGCCTAGTATGGCTCCTCCCCTATGCTTAGCCAAGAATTCCCAGGCCTTTTAACCCTATAGATCTGCTTGTAGGCACTCAACACTTGCTATCTCCTGGCCCAGGAGATCTTTACTTTTCTATTGTAAATACTTCTTGAGAATAAACTGAGGGTTGATGGGGGGTGGGAAGGAGGGGAAGGTGGGTGATGGGCATTGAGGAGGGCACCTGTTGGGACGAGCACTGGGTGTTGTATGGAAACTAATTTGACAATAAATTTCATATTAAAAAATAAAAAAATATTATTTCTATACAAAAAAAATCTCAGAGGGACTCTATTTGCCTAAAAAATGGCTTAATTGACTTTCTGTAATTCTCATAGCTATGTGAGCATGTAGTTGTGTAAATGTGATGAGTCTCCTAGCACTTTAAAAGGAATCAGTTACTTGGTTCTAACATGACCATGACCCATCCCTTGCATTATCTTCCCCCCAACACACACAAAGGTGTGACACATCAAGCCTTGGAACCCAAATACATATTCTCACATAGTGTCATGATTTTGGATTCTGCTGACCCTCCTTTTGAGTCTAGCTTTGTGTGCCTCCACCAGTAACCCTGCCCTGGGTAGAGGTCAGAGGAGTAGGCAGGTGCTGAGAACATCTCCCACATGTAAGGCTCTGAACTGCCCCTTAGAGAAGGTGGCCTCTCCCAGCTGAGGAGGAGGAGACTGATCCATCTCCTCTGGGATGAAAGAAATATCCTTGTTGATAGATGGTTTCTGAGCAAACCCTAATTGTTAACCTCAGTATCTTCTTTTCCAAGGATTAGAAAGCACTGAGGATAATGCAGCACAGGTTTCACAGGGAACTGCTTCTGATAAAGAGATATAGAAGTAGGTTGGGAAAGGTGTGGAGGACAGAGAGGAAAGGGGAGGGAAAGAGAACTTTAGAGGTGGAGAAGAAGAGACCGGAGAGAGGGGGAAGGAGAAAGGGGGAAAAGGGAGGGGAAAAGAATGAGGAAAAAAGAGAGGGAGTGGGAGAGGAAGGAATAGAGAGAAGGAAGAAGGGAAAGGAAAGGAGGAAGAGAGGAGGAGGGAAAGTAAAAGGGAGAGAGAGGGAAAGAGAAAGTGGAAGAGGGGAAGGAAAGGGAAGGTAGAAAAATAGAAGAAAAAGAAGAGGGAGAAAGAGGAGAGGAGGAGGAGAGAGAGAGAGGAGAAGGGGGAAAGAGGAAGGAGTAGGGGTAAGGAGAGAGGGAGGGGGGAAGGAGAAGGAAAGGAGGGAGGAGGAGACAAGGAAAGAGAGAAGAGGGAGAGAGAGGGATAGGAGAAAGGGGGAGAGGGAGGAGAGAGATAGAGGAGGAAGAGCAGGGGGAGAGGAAAGAGAGAGGGAGAGGAGAGGTGAAGAGGAAGAGTGAGGAGGGAAAGGAAGAGGAGAAGGGGGAGAGGGGGGAAAGGAAAGAGAGGGTAGAGGAGGAGGGAGACGGGGAGGAAGAAGAGAAGTGAAGAGGAGCCGGTGGTGTCCAGGTGACCTGTAGCTTCTGTTAGAATCTCATTAACAGGTCCTAGGAGCCTCTTCTGGGCATTTCTATCAGGTGGTAATGCTTCCCTGGCAAGGAGGAAAAGAAGCACATGCTGTCTGCTCAGGTTGTGGTCAGGATCACTTGGTGCTGAGCCATATGGGTGCTGAGCCCTTACACAAAGCATTTCCTTTCTTCTGATAAAGTAGGCTGAGCATTGCAGGAGAGCCCTAGGGGAGAGGAGATTTGCTAGAACAACCTCCTATGCACTGGAGCAGGAGATCAGGCAGTGACTGAGCAAGAAGGACTGGCATCCTCAGGTAAGTGCAGCTGATCCATCATGTCTGTCCTCTTCCTAGAGAGGAGGACAGAGTCAGCCTTCTAGTTCCCTCAGCCTATCAGGGTTGGCATGAATCTCATCCCACATTGACAGAGTTCTTGCTATGTGGAAGGCTCTAAGCTGGGCCCACAAACCCCGCTCAGGATTTTACACAGTTGAGCCTAGATTTGAGGCGTGTTGCACCAGAGGGCAAACTCTGGAATCTGGGTGAGAGATAGAGATACCTCTTAGAGGAGGCAAGACTTGTTCTGGTAGGGTCAGATAAGGGGTTGGGTGGGGACATTCAGAAGTCAAGGAAGGTTTGGGGGAGACTCTTTGGGAGAGTAGAAGTAATGCTAAAGCATCACCAAGTTGCACGAATTGTTTTAGGATATAGGATTCTGTTTGTAATGTTATAGCATCGTTGTTTAAATAAACCCAGTTTTAATGATGAGTCTTGTTCATGGATGGGGGAAGTTGTCATGGGAAAAGAGAAGTCATGAATGAAAGAGTTAATATCAAAGTCACTCAGCTATGCCATGAGTGTTGAATGAGAAACCAAGAGCAGTCCATCTTTTTATGGTGACAATGACACTTCCTCCTGATTCTGACATTAGCTTTCATTTCATTGTCCTTTTCTTGGATTTTTTTTTTTCATGAATGAGTTAACCTGGGCTAAGGGAAGCCCTGGGTGTTCATAGGTTCCCAGTACAGGAGGCAACTAAGTACTCCATTCTTGGTGTCTGAGAGCAGCAATCCTGAAACCAGATGAAGAAGTTTCTTTTAATCAGAAACCTGAAAGCATCCACACATCCTGACCTATCATGAAGGGTCAGCCTTCTCAAGGTAGCATCATCCCTTAGAGCAGTACCTAGCTCAGAGACCAGCCACAGAAGCTGTGCCATGGGGTCTGACAGGTGCAGTCACTGTACTCTGTTCTACTCACATTCCTTTCTTCCTGAAGAACATATGTGTGCATATTTATATGTGTGTGTGTGCATAGGCATGTGTGTGACTGTAATCACAGGATTCCATCCCCAGGTAGTTGCCTGTTCAGCAGGGAGAGCAGTTCTATGAAATTTAATGTTCTTTGACAGTGACCTGTGTGGGAGTTGAGAAGAGAGGAGACTGATGTCGTTGGGTGTGTTGAAAATGATTGCAAGGGGTCCATGTAGAAGCAGATGCTCAGCTCCTGTTTTCAGACTTTTTGGAGGATGAAACTTAAGGGGAGAAATACAAGTTTTAATTTCAACAAGATATAATTAAGCTAGATAATTTAAAAATACATCTTAAAAAAGGGCTGATTAAAAAAAAAAAAAAGTATCCCTGAGGGAAATTATCAAGGCAGCTTGTAAAGTTTCCTCCTTTGGAGAACATCCATATAAGATAAAAAGTAATTTATCTAGAGACAGGAAGAAGGACAAATGGTCACCTACTGCCCATGGATTCCAGAAGCAATGGAAGCAGAACAGGAGAAGCAGAATAATTTAGCAGCTTACAAACATCTCAGTTCACCTTAAGGAAAGGCTATGCATATTGCTTACTCAAAAAGAAATTATTTGGGCTCAAATGGCTGAGAAAAATGCAGGTTGAAACTGGGTTCTGCACAAATAGATCTCTAACCTATGGTCCTTTTTGGGTTAGAGAAAGGCCATTCTACTCACCTGTGGGGCTCATCCTGACAGGCTTGGTCCCAGTAAGATAGTGAGCCCTTTACTAGTATTAATCCCCTCTGTCCTACTGAATAATCTTTTCTTGGGAGCTGAGCCTCTGGATGGGAGTTTATTACTGAGGTTTCCAAAGTGTTTTTATGGAAACCATTAGCTTTCTGGAAGATTTTTGAAGGGTTTGTAAATCAAGAAGCCTCCTCCCAATTGTTACACGACTGCACTCTGAAACCCTGTCCCAAGACTCAGGTGAATCCCAACACCTTACTTCCTGAGATGATTTCCTCATTGAAATGGGATGGGTCTTGCACCCATCAGTGTTGAGAGAGGAGCTGGAGGTTACACCCCTCACACAAAGGAGGGGGAAATAGAGTCAAAGTAAAGTCTGTTCCAGAAGGTAATGTGCTCACAGGAACAACAACCAGCTCTGATGTAGAGGATTGAGGCTAGTAAAATGTACTCAGACTGGTAGATTCTGGTTTACATGGCAAGGTGAAGACTGTTGATTCTGTAGAGTCCACATTTTTTTTTTCACAGAGAGGCACAATTTACTGATGATCAAATAGTTCATTTAGACAATTCCAGTAAAGAGTGGAAGATGAAGTGAAGGAGATATTAGAGGTGACATTTGTGAACTTAATGGAGAGAAGTTACCCAGATGATCTCTAAGATATTTGAAACCTCAGGATTCTATGACAATATGATTTTGATGTGAAATGACATAAGCTGAAGTAGGTGATTCACACTTTGGGTGTCTCAGGTTCAGCCCTGCTCCCAATAACACTGAGTATGAACTAGGACAAATTCGTACTCTTAAACAACACCCCCCACCCCATGTCACCCACCCCATCCCTTTGTGGAAATATAACTCATTGGCTCACATTCTTCAAGACAATTATCCCCATGATCTCATTCAGCAGTTTTCATTCTGTGCTATGTGGTAAAATCACTTATGAACATTTTGTTAACTGCAGATACTGTTTCTCAGCACGAGATTACTGAATCAGCATATCTTGGGTTGGAGCCAAGAATCTAATTTTATAAATCTCGACAGAAGACCCTAATACACCCAAACTGGGAAGTACTTTTGTCATCTAATTCCCTCCTGCTGCAATGCCACACCCAAGATTCCTTCACGGTCACTGCCACAGTATCTCTACAGATGGTCCTACGACTCTGTCCCCCATAGCCCGCTCACCTCAAATGTCATGGAGCTAATACATGTCAAAGTCCTGGTACTCAAAAGAGGTTTAGTCAAAGGATAGGTGGTCAGTAAGCCTAAATATTGCTCTGTGTGCCAGAGACAAAGGGTGTTGGAGGACAGCAGGGTGGATTACAGACAGGAAACATGTGTGGTTTAGTACTGCTTTGGAACCCTGTGCTTTATTTAAGTTAAATATGGAAAAAAATGCACACACCATTTCAAAGCAGGTTTGAATTGAACTTGAATTTGCAAATTTATCCTATGTGATACCATTTTTTTTTTAAACTTATGGACAAGGGATGGCCTCCCTTTTGAGAAGGAAACCCTCTCCTGATTCACAGTTTATTCAAGGTTTATATGTGAAGTGGAGTTTGGGGGGGTGGGCAGAAGCAAATGTTTTATTTTTGGCTGAAAACCTTGTGGAGCAGAAAGCCAGCACTGCTCATGCAAACAGAAGTGGAGAGCACTGCAAGACTTGATTGGAAAAGCCGATAAAATAGCCTGATACATCAATTCTGGTAGACTGGAAGCCTAGAGTTTAAAGACCTCATTGGAACACCAGAGAAAAATGTTTACGAAAGCTGTCCATGTGTCAAATTACTCAAATATGGGTTCTAGATATGCTCCCAGAGACTGCTAACTCTAAGGAGAGACTGAATGTGATTTTTCACTTTACTCTAATAAGGAAACTAAATTCTAATTTTAATAGTTCATAAGATGAATAATTATCTTACTGAATGTAGAACTTTACATTTTGCTTCATTTTATGATACCTTGTTTTTTTTTTTTTAAAAAGTTTTATCTAGGGACGATGTTATTCCAATTTACTAATATTTATCATAGAACAGGTGTGCTTCACATCTTGATGCTCTATTTTTCACACCCTGAAAGCTGGCATTAGAGACCAGATCCAAAAACTTGCTCTCTGTTTAATTGTGAGGAGATCCAGGGCCTTAGGTGTCCCTTCACCAACCCCAGTGCTTGAGAGGATCTCTAAGCTCCAGTGTCACAGTGTGGAGCTGTGTGGGGTTCTGTCGCCCAGCTGTGGGGGATGCTGTTTCCTGCAGCATGAGGATATTAAATTCTCTACTGTTTTACCCTGAAAGAGAAACACAAATGTAGACTTAGTGGTCCTGGGACCCTCTTATATGATAGATTTGAGTCGGGGAGGAACTCTAGGCTGTCTCAGGGAAACAGAATGTTGTTTGAGAAGAGGATAGTGATGAGGTGACTTTAAATCCTGGAGATCAAGGGCATCTATAGAAAAAAAGGATATTGGGAGCAGAAGTCCTGATGAAACCTGCTGGGTCTGGTTTCAACTGAAGAGAAGAAAAGTGGCAGCCATGGGAAATTCTTCTCCTACAGGCCCATGTCCCCAGTCAGGTAGGTGGCCAGAACAGACCACTTTTGGGAGGTGGGAACTGAGGGATGCTGACCAGGAGGTTTGTCCAGGTCCAAAGCAGCCTTCCAGCTGTCCCTGCAGGAGGTAAGACAGACTATAGCTTGGGGGAGGAAATGGGGTCAGGTCCTCCTTTCAGAGATTGGGAAACCAAGATCCAGGGAGGCTGGGTTTTCTCTGGCCACATATGGGCCCTGTAACCCAGGAACCCAGGCTCCAAAACTCTGTCCACCATGCCAGGGACAGCTCATAGGCCATGGCCATGGCCTACTCCCTCCAGGACAAGCACTTCACTCCTCCTCTTGACCAGCCTGGGGGCTGTACTACGGTCTAAGTGGGTATTTGCCAGAATAGAATAATCATTAACATTTTTTTTTTGGTTGCAAATACCTTTGGGAATCAGATGACAGCTTCAAACTCTCTCTCCAGGACAACTGCATATAAAAAATGCTGCCAATGCCATTCCAGAGCAACCACAGGCCCCTAAAGTCTACCCATGGACTCAGAATTCACATTAAGAATCCCTATTCTAGTAGAGTCTATGAGAGACATTTTCTTTGTGAGTAATGTTTTTAATGAGATCCTGAGTAGTTATTAAAGAGGGGGATTCCCCTTTCTTTAGTTCCCTTCTTTTCTGTTCCTATTCTTTTACCTAACGCCAATGGGTTCAGTTCAAGTTCTCCTGTCTTTTCTGTTTCTCAGCTCTTCACTTCCCTGATCTCCCAAAATACTGTGTGCAAGGGACAATCATAAACCTTACAAAGCGATTTTACAGTTTTGAGTCTCCCCAAGGTGACAGACTGGGAGCCCTTTATCTCCTTCCCTAATATGTGTGCTCTCCTCCCCCACCTGCACCTGCACCTTCCCAGCCTCTGAAAATACAGGCAGAGGCCAGAAGACCACATGGAGTGAAGAGATGGGGCCTGGTGCCCGCTACACAAGATCATTTTTATTATAGAGGCAAAAGAGCACTGGACTGGGAATTAGAATTCTTAGTCTGAGCGACAGCTCTGCCACTTACCAACCTCTCTGGGCTCAGTGTGCTCATCTGAAAAATGGGTATCCTGACAATACCTACTGCACTGCTCATTAATTCATTTAGTTATTCAACACATTTATTAGCACCTTCTGTATTCTAGATGCCAAGGATACTACTGTAAATGAGAGAGACTGAGACTCTTCTATCATGTTGCATACCCTCCACCCATGATGCTGCCCATTCTCTCTCTCTCTCTCTCTCTCTCTCTCTCACACACACACACACACACCCTCACATGCTCACTCATTCATTCATTCACTCTCATGTTCTCACTAACACTCTTGCAGACACACATTAATTCATTCATTTACTCACACTCATTCACCACTCCAGCCCTGTGTTCAGAGCCAGGAAGCCACCTCAGGAAGAAAGGCAAGAAGTAGCACAGAGCCTAGTTTTTGGGTGTTTCTCCACCTTCCCAACTTGCACAACATGGACGAGGACCTCAAGGATACTGTCAGACTGCAGCTAGTGAGGTGAACGCAGGGTCCGAGTACACACTTCATTCCCATAGGTAAGCTACATAAATGGTCCGCTTAAGGCTGGGGAGGAGCTGGGGAAAGCTTGGTATAGGGGCTTGAAACTAGCATAATTTGGTTGTACTTTTTCTGGTATTTGCTTCATGTTTGAGTCATAGATTCATTAAAACAGGTGCACCAGTCTCCAGACAGTGAAGTTGTTGAAAGGAAGAAATACTTATTTCTTATTTCTTGACTGATTTGCCCCCTGATGGCAAAGTATTGGGAAAGGGACCCTGAAATAAGTGAAGGTTAGAGGTTACAGAGGCAGCATGGCATTCACAGAAGCCCACCCAGGGGAGGTGAGTGGGATCTGCCTGAGGTGAGGCGGGGAGTGCTTTAGTTAAGCTTGGCCATGGCTATACTTCTGGAAAGTGGAGTTCTCTGAGGGCCATAGCACTTCTCCCCAGTAAAGGCTATGGGATAAGACACAGATTTCTGAGCTGTAATGAGGGCCACAGGCCAGTACTTGCTGCTCAGAGCTGAATGGGAGAAGGCCATGGGGCACTCAGCTTCCTGCATGTGGGATACTCTGGGCTGCTCGCTACATCCATTACTCTGAGGAAGAGAGAAGCAATGAATACTCCTTGACAAGGGGCTGCTCTGCTAGTCAGGTAGGAAAGGAGCTGAGGAACCAGGAAAATGGTGACTTGGTACCATTGGACTCTGGAGTGTGGGTTACTCTGCTGAAGAGGGAGGATGTCAAGGTGGGAAAGGAGAGGCTGATACTTGAATAAGTGAAATACCTCCACATCTGTCCTATCCAGTAACCATGGATGGTAGCTTCACAGTGCCAAACCCCAATTATGTTCAGTATTATTAGGGTCATGTGTCTATGCCCCTATGTGAGAGAGGGGAGGGCATGGAAAGCTGTCTTTCTCTCTATACTGTGACTCTCCTGGGAGATTCCCCTCTTAGGACTGTAGAAAACCCAGATGAAATTTCTCTTCCACATCATTATAACCACCTTTACCTCCATCTCCTCCCTCCAAAGCCCAGGGAAATGCCACAATAAGGAGTAAGAAACAAATATTGTTGAGTGCCTACTATCTAGAAGGTACCATACACTGGTTGTCTTCTCTACCCTTCACCAAAATTGTACTAACCCATCTTGCAGAAAATTGAGGCCTGGTGCATTACCCATGATCACAGAGCCAGTAAGTAGCAGCACTGGAGTCCAATCTGTCTAGGGCTTCTGCTCTTTGCACTTCCATGTGACCTAAGAAGACCAGTGTCATGTACTGAAATGTATTCCCCCAAATTCACATGTTGAAGCCCTAAGCCCAATGTGACCATCTGAATATAAGGTCTATGAAGAAGTGAATGACGTTAAATGAGGTCTTAAGTGTTTGGCTCTAATCTGATAGGACTGTGTCCTTATAAGAAGAGGAAGGGACACCGATCTCTCTCTGTCTCTGTTTCTGTATCTCTGTCTTTCCCATGTGAGGACACAGGTAGAAAGCACCATCTGCAAGTCAGGAAGAGAGCCCTCACAATAAACCAAACATTCTGACACCTTGACCTTGAACTTCTAGACTCTAGAATTATAAGAAAAATTCTGCCTCCAGCCTGTGATATTTTGTATGACAACCATAGCCAACAAAGACAAGAAGGAAGTAGAGGGAGAGGTGCCCTTTTGGTGTCACTGTGGCTCTGTATGCCACTGTGAGGTTGTGCAGCTGTTGTTGTCTTTGTAGGTTCCTGCCTCCATGTCTTGGTATCTCTGCATGTCTTGTCTCTGTGGGGCCTCATGGTCTCTATTATGACTCTGTATGTAGCTGGGTAGGGGTGCTCTAGAAAGATGAGAGCTTTTCTCTCTGATACTGGCTCAAAGACTCAGGGTTGGCTACCAAGGCTTGGTAGGCCTCTGTCATGTGGTGTCCATGGGACCTTCAAGCATGGGAAGCTGATGACCATGGGGCAGGGCTTCCTGCCCAGACTGAGCTTACCTATTCCAGTATGTCTGAGCCCAGCTATTAAGAGGATTCTGACCCAGGCTGTAGGAGTATGCCTTCTGCACTACAGCTCCTTCTGTATAGGGATAAGAGTCCAGCCGAGACTCTGCAAGTGAGATGTCTTATGTAGACTGGGGGCAGACATGGATACCTTGTTACTGCCTTCCTGTCTCTTACCCTTGTGGAAGAAGCTTCACTAGGTCCCTGGGCTTACAGCTCTAAGAAAGAACTTCTGATAGGCTCTCCACATATCTACAAGCATGTGGACTTGTCCTCAGGAGGCTGAGCTGTTTCTGGGAAGGCCACCAGAGTGCTGTTTTCTGCTGAGACACTGCTGCAATGCTCTACACTGTTTTCCACAGCACTAGGGTGCTGTGCTCACCACTTGGAGTCTGCAGCTCCTGGGGAGGCATTACTGATAATCCTTGCATGTGAGTAAGATGCAGTTGTGCATTACTTCAGTCCCCAGATCGAAGCCTACTGGCTCAGCCCTGAGGATCCAAAAATAC
This sequence comes from Panthera uncia, assembly GCF_023721935.1. Lineage (NCBI taxonomy): Eukaryota > Metazoa > Chordata > Mammalia > Carnivora > Felidae > Panthera > Panthera uncia. Next base: position 80,701,139 of record NC_064808.1, on the reverse strand, counting down.
AGACAGAAAGAGCCTCTGAGGAGGATCTCAGGATAATATCTTCTTGAGAAGGGAATGTAATATAATAATATCAGGGGGAAAATCCATGCATTGCAGAGATGTTCTCCATGTCCAAATCCTGCTTCTATTCACTTCCTTAAGGAGTGACCCAGGAGTCTGGCAGAGATGGTTTTAATCTCCCATGGTATAAATGTACCCCTTTTCCCATAACCTGAGGGCAGAGGTCTCTGTGGATCTCCTGCAACTCAATTCAGACAACCCTTCATTTCTTTGCTCTACATCTCTTTCAGTTTTTTTTTTCATTTCAGAGTCGCACATGCCCACATTAGTATCACATCTGCCCCTTGAGAGGATGATAATAATCATAATAACCAGTTTTGAGTACCCAATTTGTGCCAGACACTATCTGAGATGCTTTGCATATATTACCTCATTTTGCACCACAATGTTTCCTTAAATAGGAGCCATTACCTTCATTTTATAATGGAGGAATTCAAGATACAGTGACCTTGGGTGACTTACCTTGGATTAGGTAGCTAGGAGGTGACCAAGGCAAGATTTGAACCCTAAACACAATACTCTTAACCACCATAGTATTCTACGTTTTGCCTGCTGTTCTACTTCTATACCCTGCCCGCTTCTAGCCAGAGATAGAGCAATGATGATAATAACTGTGTAGCATCCTTATTTACCCTTGAGACCCAGAAGGTTTTTTTTTTTTTTTTTTTTTTTTTTTTTTTTTTTTTTTGCAGGGCTTGGTAACTGCCTCAGTTGGAGGCTGGTCTAAGATTGGCAGTATTGAGAGCAAATATTTTAGTGGTTACCAGGGCAGAGACTCTGTTCATCCCTGGACACACTCAGATGGGTATTTAGAGTGTAGACAAGAGTCTAACCCCACCTCCAACCTGTCCTGGAGATGGGGCCTAAAACCTCTTGTTCTCATCCCCATCAACCTGCAGGTGGTGAGTCAGAGAGGAATGATCAGTGCTGAGTCTGGCTAGGCCGCTTGGGGACCTCATTAGCTAGTGTTTCTAGAACTCGTTGAACTCTGCAAATAGCAGGTGCTCATAGTTAGCTGTGAGAAGGAACACAGCTACCTCAGGTGCTGTGGGGAGAACATCAATCTTTCATTTTGTCCAGATAGACCTGCATCTCTTCCAAAATGCCAAAAGAGAAGTGGGCCCGTAGTGATCATTTGCTTTTGGTGCTCATTCTGATAACAGATAGCCATGACCACACTTTGCAAAACATCAATGGGGCCTGAAGGCTGTTATTTTATTCTGAGGTCATGAGAACCTGAGGAAGCACAGAGCAGCCTCTTCCAATCCTCCCTTGGGCCTGGTGCTTTGAAGACAATGATCCAAGAATAGAAAACAATGTTTGGGGGTTAAAAGTATCATCAGGTTTTAAAAAATGAAAGTCACCCCAAAATAGTAGTTGAACACTTGGGAGTTAAGCTTCAGGGTATGGCCAGATTATCAACTCTATGAGTAAAGGAACAACATGGAGTACTGCAGTCACAGAATGTTCAGGCCACTCCCTCACTTTATAGGCAAGAATATGGAACCCAGAGAAAAAAGGGGACTTGCTTGAGGTCACACAGCAGGTTGGTAAATGCTGGTGAGTGTCTTGGAATTAACATCCAGTTCTCCTAACTGCTTTCCTGGTGCTTTCCCCACTTACTTATGCTTAGTAACCCCCAAAGTGCTAGACTCTCAGCAGGTTTTAAGATTTAAAAATATTCAATTGATGAAGAGACAAAGAGTTAAAATGAGACACTGTAAAATTGGAGGCCTCATGACTCTTTCAAACAGAAACTTTGGTGATAGTTTCTCAGTATGCCAGAGGTGCCTGGTATGAGGAAAATGGGCTAAAACACCCAGGCCAGATTCCCTGTGACTGATGGACTGCAGATTTTCCAACACACTTCAGCCATTTCCTGCAAGCAGTGTTACCAAAAACAATACCAGATTCCAGCTCTACCTGGACAACCTGGCTTTTTCTCAGATATCGTGTGGCTTGCTTACTTCTTTAAATAGAAGGAAGAGAACAATGCGGTTATTTCCCTGTGGACCAGGGTGAGAAGCTGTAGGTGATGGTAGCCCGAAGCAAAGTGAATGGGAGGAAAGTAGTGAAAGGAGGGTCCATCCAGAAAGGCCCAGAGGAGTGGCTGGTGGTGGGCAGGAATGATGCCTACAGATCCCCGTGCTCCCATGACCTCTCCAATAATGGCATTCAATCCTCACCCCTGCCCACCTGTGAATCTGTTGGAGGGAACAGTTGGTGTGGCTGTAAGAATGAGTCACATAGGAGCCCATGGAAACATGGTGTGATAAAGTGCTCAGTGCTGAGGTCTCACCAATCCAGGTGTGCCTCCTCTCCTGACTTCAGCTTATTCCTATATAAAAACAGCATTATTATATCCACCATTTCTTCAAATATCCAGAATAACCATAGTCTACAAAAATACTACATATCTATTATCATCACTGTTATGACTCATTCTCATGAAGACAGGAAGGGGAAGAGAGTAAGATATTTGAAATACACTAAGGTATCCCATAAAGATTTTTTTTTTCTTTTGTGTCTTTTGGTTTTTATCTTGAAAACTCTATTATGTTTGGTAGAGAGTGTTTCCAAAGATGGCTTGGGGTTACTGTTTATTTATAGGTGACTAGGATCCAATTCAGTCCTTCTTACAAAACAATTCACATACCTCATAGTTGTCTTAAGGTGAACTAAGTCACTTCTGTGAGTATAGGAGGGCCTTGGCCCAACCTCAAGATTGAGAATCTGGGGAAGACCTGGGGAAGGTCCTGATCTGCTTCCTCTGGTCCTGAGGCTGGGAGGGCAATCAGGTATGTCCTGTCATCTTCTTCCCACTGGGAAACCCAAGGTGCAGGATCCAGGACAGGGCAGGAAGAAGAGTGGAGCTGGAGAAGACAAGAAATGTAACAATAACAATGACAGAAACAATAACAGTCCCTAACATTTTTGAGTTTTTGGTGATGTGCAGATTATCTCATTTACTTGCTTATAATCTATTGAAGTAGACCCTTGCATTCTCTGTGGGAGCATATGGCTGTGGGAATATACCCCAAGACACGGGCTCATTGAACAAGCTCACCTTCAGCCCTCATCACCTCATGCCACATACACCCCCAGCCTATGCCCCTCAATGAGTAATATTGGTCTGGGGAGAAGAAAACATAGTCAACCATCCTGATGTAGAATAGTACAGAACAGGGTTTAGAGAAGTGCTCCATGTCCCATGTAATGTAGACTCTTTCATATCTAGCTTCCAAGTTAGATTATAGGATGAATAAATGAAGCTAGGGGAAGAGGGCTGATGTGATTCTGAGACAAGAAGGTTGGGGCTGGGTTCTGCTACAGGTTTGCTCCATGGCCTTTGATACATCCTGTGCTTATATTTTTCAAATGGGAAAAATCCATCTCTACCCTGAGGCTCTTGCTAGAGGAAGACCACATGACAAGGAGACAGGAAAGTAAAGGAAGATTTTTAGCCCAACATTGGCAACCAGGATCTTAGCTGGGAGGGAGAAAGGGGTTCCTGAGCAAATATCTGCACCCCCAATTCCAGAGTTTTGAAGCTTTTTGTCTCTGTGAATGAAAGTCATCTCCAGTAACTACACCTTTCCTTCTCTCTCTGGCCTGGCTGAGCCGTGGAATCATCTATCTGCCTTGGAAAACGGGCCTCTGCCATAGTCTCTACCCCCGATCCCAACCTATAATCCTTCCTCAGCTTCATCTCTCCTCACCTGCAACTCAGCAGCTCAGTAAATAGTGAGCAGTTGTCCATGAATCATGATTACAGACACTTAAGTAGGAATTTACTCTGATGGAGGTTTGGATAAGAAATTGAGAAATCAACTGTGCTCTCCACTTTCCCCCATATTCATGGAGAAAGGAAAGGCAAAAGTGGACAAGAAGCCCAAGTTTGCTGATAGTCACCCAGCATAGGCTTCTGCTGAAGGCTAAATGAGTATTCAAGGAACATTCAAGGAGAAACCTGTAAATACTCTCCCAAGTGAATAGGGGAGACACCGTCAACTCAGCAGCACTGGAGTGACTCCCATGACAGAGCTACAGGCAAGAGTTAGCTCTGTAATTGGAGTGTATGGGGTAAAGCTTACACAGGCACACACTTATCAATTGTTCCCTTAAAGGTTATTTCACATGTTCTTTTAGTTTGGTATTTTTTAGCAGTGGGAAATGAGGATCAAGTGCTAGAATAACCAAAACCTGAAGCCCTTTGCAATCCCTGCCAGTATTTTCCTAAGAATGTTTAATTTCAGATGGCTTCATAAGGAATAAAAAAGCAATCAGCTGACAAAGCAAAGCTAGAGAGTCTCATCCGAAGAGAGAGATTTTGGGAATGTTCAGCGTTGGGGAACTTTCCACACCATGTCCTCCCCGGGCTTATGGACAGAGAGGTGACTGCTCTGAGCTAGATTATATGCTTCCTATTTAAGATTTCTCTCAGCATGCTGGGCAGAGCTCTGTGTCCTGGCCTGGAACCTCTTCTCTGAGGTGCTTGGGCCCTTTTTTTCCTGTGATATGCTCAGTCCTATCCCCTAACTACTCCTTCAGGAGAGCTCACAGCTCTTTCTCAGCTCTCATGGGGACTGAAATATGTGCAAAAAGCTCAGAGAAGTTTATTACAACTGTAGAGTTGAATAAATCTTCCTTATTGGGTGAGAGGTTACTACAGGTGTAATCCTGGCAGCTCTGTAACTCAGAAACCTCCCTAGAGAATGCTCTGGTTGAGACATCAGTGCACCTCAGAAGGGACTATGTGGCATCATGAGGGGGTAAGGGGGGGACCTCTCTTTGCCCTGGGCCTTATGTGAATCAGAAATGTTGGGAGCCCAGATATCTGAGGTTTAGTCTGGCTGGAGAAGATCTGATCCATTTTTAAGAGCCATTTCTGGTACTGGAAATGTCTTTAATGGAGAGAAACTTCACTAAGCTGAAGTCTGAAGCGTGAACCCTTTTGGATCAGAAATACAACGAGTGATCTAGGATGAGGGTGAGCACTAAGCCTCAGGAGAGAGGAGGGAGCAGAGGAAGGTGAGCTGAGACACTAGTGGCATGCTCTTCCTGCTTTCTAAGAACCAGCCCTAGGAAATATTCACTGTTTGGGCTTTCTCCTCCACCAGACCATCAGCTATGTGGTTAGGGATATGCTTAGGATAAGTTTTAGTGCCATGAGGGATTCTGTTGGTCCTAATTTTCTCATTGGACCTTCCAGACTAGTTCTGTCCACCAGAACTTCCTGTGATAATGCAGATACTCTAAATCTGTGTTGTTTAATACAGTATCTATTATCCCCATGAGTAGTCGGCACTCAAAAAGTGGCTAAGGTGACTGGAAAACATAATTTTAAATTAAATTAATCTTAATTTAAATAGCAATGTGTGCCTAGTGGCTACCATACTGGACAACAAAGTGCTAGACTTTTTCTTAAGAAGAGTGAGGATGGAGAGACCAGGGCACTGAACCGAAGGTCAGCAGATCAGGTTCTTTGGTCCAGTCCAGCTGATGAGCCTTTGTGTGAACTTGAGAAAGTTGTTTAACTGTTTGATGGCTTCATTTCTCTCTTTATCCACAAGTTTGAACACTTTTAACTAGTACTCAGCTGAGGAAAACAGAACATGACCAGGATCTTAAAAGCTCCTCTCTTATTCATTATTACAGCTTGCATCCAAGGTTAAACCCTACATTGACTTTCAAAAAGAGCAATCAGTTTTGCCTGTGTTGTAAGTTCCTATAAATGGATCACACACTATGTATTCTCTTGGATCTGAATTTCTTTATTCAACATTGTTTGTGAGGTTTTTCCAAAATTGTTATGTGTTTTTGTAGTTGTGACTATATTATACTTTATTTATTCATTTTTATTGATGGACATTTGATAAATTTTCATTTGGGAGTTCTTATGGATGATGTTTCCACAAACCTTTTATTACCTGTTTTGGATAATATAAGTTGGTGATATACCTAAGACAGGAACTGGTCTCAAGACAAGATCTTGAGATAAGAAAGTAATGAGGAGAAAAATTGCAAAAAAAAAAAAACTATCCATGTATCTCAGACATTTCCTCCAGTTCCATGCATATCTGTATGGAAGGTTTGTATATGTTCATCTTTAGTAGATACTACTAATTATTTTTACTAAGTGGCTGTACCAATTTATACACTCATCAAGAGTGCATCCATGTATCTCTATTTCTTTGGGATCAGTTACTGGAAATGAATCCTTATCATTTCTTTTCTTCTTTTTTAAATATAACTTATTGTCAAATTGGCTTACATACAACACCCAGTGCTCATACCAACAAGTGCTCTTCTCAATGCCCATCACCCATTTTCCTTCTCCCCATTCCCCATTCAGTTTCTTCTCTGTATTTAAGAATCTCTTGTGGTTTGCCCTATGTGTCTGTTTTTGTGCCAGTAACATACTGTCTTGAGGATTATAACTATAACTTTGTAGTAGAGTCTCCTGCTTTGGTTTTCTTCTTCAATATTACTTTGGCTATTTTGTGTCTTTTGTGGTTCCATACAAATTTTGGATTATTTGTTCTAGCTTGGAGAAGAGTGCTGGTGAAATTTTGATTGGGATGACATTGAATGTGTAGATTGCTTTGGGTAGTATTGACATTTTAGCAATATTTATTCTTCCAATCCACGAGCATGGAATGTTTTTCCATTTCTTTGTGTCTTCTTCAATTTCCTTCATAAGCTTTCTATAAATTTCAGCATACAGATCTTTTACATCAGTGGTTAGGTTCATTCCTAGGTATTTTATGGTTCTTGGTACAATTGTAAATGGGATCAATCTCTTTAATTTGCTTTCTGTTGTTTCATTATTGGTGTATAAAAAAAGCAACCAATTTCTGTACATTGATTTTGTTCCCTGCGACTTTGCTCAACTCATATATCAGTTTTAACAGTCTTTCTGTGGAGTCTTTCAGGTTTTCCATGTAGACAATCATGTTGTCTGCAAAAACTGTAAGTTTTACTTCATCTTTGCCAATTTTGATGCCTTTTTTTTTCCCTTTGGTTGTCTGATTGCTGATGCTAGGACTTCCAACACTATGTTAAACAGCAGCGGTGAGAGTGGGCATCCCTGTTGTGTTCCTGATCTCAGGGGGAAAGCTCTCAGTATTCCCCCATTGAGGATATGAACTGTGAGCTTTTCATAAATGGCTTTTATGATATTTAAGTATGTTCCTTCTGTTCCAACTTTCTTGGGTGTTTACTAAGAAAGGATGCTGAATTTTGTCAAACGCTTTTTCTGCATCGATTGACAAGATCATATGGTTCTTATCCTTTCTTTTATTAATGTGATGTATCACACTGATTGACTTGTGAATGTTGAACCAGCCCTGTAGTCCAGGAATGAATCCCATTGATCATGGTGAATAATTCATTTTATACGCTGTTGAATTTGATTTGTTAGTATCTTTTTGAGAAGTTTTGCATCCATGTTCTTCAGGGATATTGGCCTGTAATTCCCCTTTTTTATGGGGTCTCTGTCTGATTTGGGAATCAAGGTAGTGCGGCTTCAAAGAATGAGTCTGGAAGTTTTCCTTCCATTTCTATTTTTTTTTTTTTTTTTTGGAACAGCTTGAGAAGGATAGGTATTATCTGTGCTTTAAATGTCTGGTAGAACTCCCCAGGGAAGCCATCTGGTCCAGGACTCTTATTTGTTGGGAGATTTTTGATAAATGATTCAATTTCTTCACTCGTTATGGGTCTGTTCAAATTTTCTATTTCTTCTCATTTGTGTGGGTGTCTAGGAATTTGTCCATTTCTTCCAGGTTGTCCAGTTTGTTGGCATATAATTTTTGATAGTATTCTCTGACAATTGCTTGTATTTCTGAGGGGTTGGTTGTAGTAACTCCATTTTCATTTGTGGTATATATATATATATATATATATATATATATATCATATATATGTGATATATATGTGATATATATTATATATATAATATATATGATATATATTATATATATCATATGGAGAGAGAAAGAGAGAGAGAGATTATCTATTTATCTCTTTTCTTTTTGACATGTCTGGCTAGGGGTTTATCAATTCTGTTTATTTTTTCAAAAAAACCAACACTCCATTTCATTTATCTGTTTTACTGTTTTGTTTTGTTTTGTTTTGTTTTGATTCTATATTGTTTATTTCTGCTCTGATCTTCATTATTTCTCTTCTGCTAGGTTTGGGCTTTTTTTGTTGTTTTGCTTCTAGTTCCTTTAGGTGTGCTGTTAGATTTTCTATTTGGGATTTTTCTTGTTTCTTGAGATAGGCCTGGATTGCAGTGTATTTTCTTCTTAGGACTGCCTTTGCTATATCCCAAAGGGTTGGATTGGATTTGGTTTGGGTTGGATTTGTTGTTGTCTTTTCATTTCATTTGTTTCCATGTATTTTTTATTTTTTCTTTAATTGTCTGGTTGACCCATTTATTCTTTAGCAAGATGTTCTTTAACCTTCATGCATTTGGAGGTTTTCCAAACTTCATCCTGTGGCTGATTTCAAGTTTCATAGCATTGTGATCTGAAAGTGTGCATGGTATGATCTCAATTCTTTTATGTTTATTGAGGGCTGTTTGTAACCCAGTATGTGATCTATCTTGGAGAATTTTCTATGTTCACTTGAGAAGAATGTATATTCTGCTGCTTTTGTATGAAAAGTTCTAAATATGTCTGTCAAGTCCATCTGGCCAAGTGTATCATTCAGGGTCATTGTTTCTTTATTGATTGTATGTCTAGATGATCTGTCCATTGTTGTAACTGGAGTATTGAAATCCCCTGCAATTACCACATTCTTACGAATAAGATTGCTCAGCTTTGTAATTCATTGTTTTATATTTTGGGTGCTCCTAAATTTGGTACATTGACAATTATAATTGTTAGTTCTTCTTGATCGATGACTCCGTAATTAATATATAATCCTCTTCATCTTTTTTATAGCATTTAGTTTAAAATCTAGTTTGTCTGATATAAGTATGGCTACTCCAGCTTTCTTTTGACTTCCATTAGCATGATAGATGGTTCTACATCCCATCACTTTCAATCTGAAGGTGTTCTCAGGTCTAAAATGGGTCTTTTGCAGACAGCAAATAGATGGGTCTTGTTTTTCTTAATCCATTCTGATACTCTATGTCTTTTGATTAGAGCATTTAGTCCATTTACATTCAGTGGTATTATTGAAAGATATGGGTTTTGAGTCATTGTGTTATCTCTAAGTTTCATGCTTAGAGTGATGTCTCTGGTGCTTTGTGGTCCTTGCAACATTTCACTCACAGAGTTTCCCTTAGGCTCTCTTATAGGGTTGGTTTAATGGTGATGAATTCCTTCAGATTTTGTTTGTTTGGGAAAATCTTTATCTCCCCTTCTATTGTGAATGACAAGTTTTCTGTATAAAGGGTTCTTGGCTGCATATTTTTTCTGTTCATCACATTGAAAATTTCCTGCCATTCTTTTCTGGCCTGCCAAGTTTCAATAGATAGGTCTGCTACTACCCTTATGTGTCTACCCTTGTAGGTTAAGTCCCGTTTATCCCTAGCTGCTTTCAAAATTCTCTCTTTATCCTTGTATTTTGCCAGCTTCACTATGATATGTCGTGCAAAAGATCCATTTAAGTTATGTCTGAAGAGAGTTCTCTGTGCCTCCTGAATTTCAATGTCTGTTTCCTTCCCCAGATTGGGTAAATTCTCAGCTATGGTTTGTTCAAGTACACCTTTGGCCCCTTTCTCTCTCTTTTTCTTCTGGAACTCCTATGATACAGATATTGTTCTTTTCATTGAATCAGTTCTGTAATTCTTGCCTCCAGATTTTTTTAATCTCTTTTTCTCAGTTTTATCTTTTGTCATAATTTTATCTTCTATTTCACCTATTCTCTCCTCTGCCTCTTCAGTTTTCACTGTCACTGCCTCTAGTTTATTTTGCACCTCATTTACAGTACTTTTAAATTCATCATGGCTATTTTTAAGTTCTTTGATCTCTGTAGCAATAGATTCTCTGCTGTCTTCTATGCTTTTTTCAAGCCAAGCAATTAATCTTACAACAATTATTCTAAATTCTTGTTCAGTTATATTGTTTATATCTGTTTTGAGCAATTCTTTAGCGGTCATTTGGTCCTGGAATTTCTTTTGAGGGAATTCTTCCATTTCATCATCTTGGCTAGTTTTCTGTACTTTATGTGTTTTAAAAGCTTGTTATGTGCCCTTTTCCTGAGACCACTGCTATATTAAAGAGGACTGTCCAGGGCCTGGCCCTTCAAGATGTGTTTTTGGGAGAGTGTTACTTGCTCTCTGTTGTTGTGTTTGGTTACTTTATCTCTCTACTTGTAGTGATGTTTTGGACCCTCTACCAGGTGTGCATTGATTTGTTCATTGAAGTAGCCCAGAAAGGAAAACAAAGAGACAAACAAACAAAAAACAGACAGAAAAAAAAACACACAGCACAAAAACACAAACACACACACACACACACAAAACAAAAACAAAAACAAAAAAAACAGAAGGACCAGCTATAAGTAAACAACAGGGTGGGAGTGGTGCTGATGGAAGAGGCCTTATCCCATACAAAGAAAGAAATGACAGGAGTAGGAAAAAAGAAAAAAAATAAAAATTGACCAGGCAGAGAAAATATAGGCTTAATCCAGAGACTAAGAAAGGAAAATAAAGAAGTAGTCAGGGAAAAAGAAAAGAAGATAAAGTTGTCCATTCAGAGAAGCTATATAGCTTAATCCAGAGAGAGAGAAATGAAAATAAAGGAGAGTGCAGGGAAAAAAGAAGAGAAGACAAAATGGATCAAAGAAACTATATGGCTTAATCCAGAGAGTGAGGTAAATAAAGAAGGAGGTGGGAAAAAAGAAGAGAAGATAAAATTGCCCAGAGTGAGAAAATATATGGCTTAATCCAGCAAGAGAGAAAGGAAAATAAGGAAGGGATGTAGAACATGTATCAAGAGAATAGATTAAATATGTCTGCTTAATGAGTAACCAGACTAGCGGAGGGAAGAGATATGAAGAAGAAAAGGAAGAATATATCTATATAATAATAATTGTCCAAGAATTAAACCAGGTGATGCAACAGCACTGGTCTGGAGGAGGGACCATCTGGTTCATCAGCATCAATCAATCCCACTCCAGTAGATATGCAGTTACCAGGAGCCGAGGGGCTTGGTTTGGTGTAGGCAGGTCCCACCTCCACTGTGGGCAGGCTGTCTGTTCCCTGAAACACCCCACCTATGGCCCGTCAGGTTTTCCCAGTGGGTCCCTGGAAGCAACCCTGCTTCTTTTCCTCCCAGACTCTTGGGGTTCAAAGTCTTTTGGCCTCAGCATGACTTCCTTTGAGAAATGAGGGAACTTTGGATCTCCCTACATCTCTTGCATTTTGGCCCCTCCCTCCAGCCCCTCCATTCTGAGCAACTGTGACTTTGACCCTATCCGATACTCTGGGGGAGGGTCTTGCTGAGCAATGGCCAGATGCCTGCCCATCCCCAGGAATGTTTATGAGACTGTGCTGCACTGGTGCCCGGAGTCTGCAGCTGGGTGCCAGCCCACTCCAGAAAAATTTTTGTGTGATCTTGTAGTAGCAACATTTCAGGGTTTATGGAAAATCACAGCACACATCTAGCACCAGGCTTTCCCCCTAACATCCTTGTTCTAGCACCAATAAATGTGGTTGTTCACTGGGGTCCGCTGGGACCTTTGCCTGTGGGGTGGCTGCACAGCCTCTACCAAATGTCCTCCCTGCAGGGGAACTGCCACTCCCCATGTGGCCTGTGGACCCCTCAGACCTTGTTCTCTGCTCTTGGGGGTTTGCTCTTTCCACCAGAGCACCACCAGGTTTTGAGCTGCAGAGCCTCAGACTCTGCTCTCCCCCTGTTTATAGTCTTGATGGAATTTAAACCCTCTCCTTTCTCCTTTCTCCCCCCCTTTTTTTTGTTCAGTCCCTGAAGCTGTTCCCACTTTTCCACTTTCTTTACAGTTGTTTGGGGGGGGTGCTTTTCCCGTACTCTTTACCTATCTCCATCCTCTCTCTGCAAGCATAAACAGCTCCCTGCCCTCCATTGCTTTTCTCTTCCCTGATTCACCTGTCTGTGCCACATACCTGCAGAGTTCTGTGATTCAGGTTGTGCGTTTGTTGTGTTAATCCTCAGATCAGGTTTCTGGGTGTGTAAGATGGCTTGGTGTTGATCTGGCTGCTTTTCAGTGATGACAGACACACAAAAAAAGCTTCCATGTTGTTCCCCCATCTTGGTCCCCTCTCAAATCCTTATCATTTCTTGTGTGATCAGAGCCTCTCAGGTGGCTCCTATCTCTGAGTAGATCCTCAGTGGCGATGAATGATTCTGTTGCCTGTGTTCTCTGTTACTCCAGGGCTTGGATTCTGATATCCAGAATCTGATATCCAGTGTTCAGGGTTGTTCAAGGAGGTTCTGGGTCTAGCACTCAGAAAAGAACTATGCTTCTCCCATTAGGAATTTTCACACCCTATTTTTATGTGAGGTTTCTCTCCCATCTCTCTATGCCTCTTAAGCTTAAGAAAGGCTCATGTTCCATGCTTTACCTGGCAGTTCTTTCAGAAGAGGACTGTCTCAAAAGGAAGGTTTCCTGGAACTTTCCTTTTGGTACCACAAAGTTTCAGCTTATGCTTGGTCCCTATGTAGGGAACTCAGAAGACTATGCTTTCTCCCATCCCTTTCCTCTCTGAGTGTCAGCCTCTCTTTCCTCCTAACTCTTTCCTTTCTCTCTCACTTCTCTGCTCCTCAGCTTCTCTTATAAAAATGTTAGTCACTAACATAGGGACATCAAATGTCCAAGGAAGGTGGAGAGTGACTTTGAATAGGGGGATCTAAGAAAGATGTAGGAGAGGGTGGCCAACCTCTTCAAACTGCCACAGCTCCCCCACTCTACATGGACAAGTGAGGCTCTGGGCTTTTCTTTCCCTCTCTGGAACATCAGGATAGTCCTGTGAGCATGGTTGCTCCTATGCTCAATGCATCAGGTATGTCTGATAGACTCTGATGGACAAGAAGAAGAAAGATGATCCCTGATTCTGGAAGAGTGATGACATCCAATCTGTCTGTTCTAACAATAGGGGTGAGGGCAGCAAAGAGAAGCTTAGGAAGTCTGGTGTCTTGCTGCATTGCTTTTGTATTTTTTCCAGGCTCTTGATACATAGTGTATGGTTCTGTTAGAAATTAGTTTGAACTTGTATTTTGGGGAAAACAGGAGGCAGGAGCCAGTGACATCTTTTAGTTTGGATCCCTGGTATTTATTGCAATCCTCTTTGACTTACTCTGCCCCACTCTGACAATCTCATCAAGCAAAAGTCATAATTTGAGTACCATATAACTAGAATAGTCTAATACTATGCTGGGATTCTCTTGGTTTACTAAATTCCAAAAAACATTTGTAAATTATATAAACTTATCACAGTTCCCTAATTATATACCCTCTAAATTATGCTGGGAACATAGAAGAGATATCAGCTGCTTTCCAGCTGCAGACACACCTCACATACTAAGATCTCAAAGCAAAGTAGCTCAGAACAGAGGCTGGGTGAAATGTGCAGACCTTGAAAAGTAAAGCACCCACATAGAGGGGCAAGCACCTTGAGAAGGAGTGGACAGGCAATGATTTCCAGGAGGTTGGGTAAGAAGAAGGTCCTGAAGGACAGGCAAGTGGCAGAGGTGGAGCTTCCAGTGCAGGGGACAGTGGGAGTGACAGTGGCAGCTGGGACCCCATGTCATCACACCATACAACCATAGAACAGAAGGGACTTGGGATGTCCCTGGTCAACTTGATCATCTGTAAGATGATGAAACCAAGGGTGGGACTGGGGAAGGGCCTTTATTAAGGACGCATGATGGAGAGGCCAAGCCTCCTGAAGTTATTTAAAATTGCTCAGGGGTGCTGTCTGGAGACAGAGTTGCTATTGGTTGGTGTTTTTCTATGCCTTTGTGGCCTATCCATCAGCCTCACAGGTGCTATCTCTACATCAGGCTTTGTGTAAGATGCATTTTCCTTATGTATCTTTTCCTTAAACCCCAACTAGACTAGGTAACTTCTTATACCAAAGACTGACCATGCCAATGTCAGCATGAAAGGACTCTAAATCTGCACCCTCCATCTCACATTTCACAGATGCAGAAACAGACCATGGAGGGGGGCAGGTGACAGGACTTTACTATTAATCTAGGTCACCTCTCTGCGTCTCCCAGGAGACATTCAGCTGCCTCATAGGAGGACAGGCAGGAAATACTCCCAACTCCAGAGGGGGCAGGGAGAATGATTAAAGGAACATAGAAACTACACCCCACTTTCAGATAATCATGCACACTCTCCTCTCACCTCTCAACTCTCTCCCCTGAATAAACTCAAGGGTAAGTGTTCTTTTAGCACTGCCATCTCATACCTAAAAGATTTCTGGACTTTCTGCTGATGCTGCAGCCTGCAGGAATGCCTATACTCTATGCTGGAGACAAGGATGATGAGGAAGTAGAGGGCCCTTAGGGGACTCTGAGACAGGAACAGAGGGCTCAGGCCCTGGATTCATGTGTTAAGTGGGAGGAGGGCCCAATTTTGATCTTCCCCATTTTATGGGAAAGGCTTGAACCACCTGTGAACTTGGTGGACAGGAAACAACCAAACTTACTTTCAAGGAGGCACTGATATTTTCTTTCCATTTTAATCACTGGGCCAGCTGTCTTTGCCTTTGAGAGTTTTACCTGGGGAAAGGCCTCTTGAATTGAACAGAATGTAAAGGACAGTATGGGAGAGAGACCAGGAAGATGGCAGCGTAGGAGGACGCTGGGCTCACCGTGCGTCCTGCTGATCACTTAGATTCCACCTACACCTGCCTAAAGAACCCAGAAAACCGCCAGAGGATTAGCAGAATGGAGTCTCCGGAGCCAAGCGCAGATGAGAGGCCCACAGAAGAGGGTAGGAAGGGCTGCGAGGCGGTGCGTGCTCCACGGACTGGCGGGAGGGAGCCGGGGCGGAGGGGCGGCTCGCCGGCCAAGCAGAGCCCCCGAGTCTGGCTGGCAAAAGCGGAGGGGCCGGACGGACCGTGTTCTGACAGCAAGCGCGACTTAGCGTCTGGGAGGTCATAAGTTAACAGCTCTGCTCAGAAAGCGGGAAGGCTGGAGGACAAAGGGAGGGAGAGCTGCTGAGCCCCCGGACGGCAGAGCTCAGCTTGGCGGGGAACAAAGGCGCTCGCCAGCGCCATCTCCCCAGCCCATCCCCCAGCCAAAATCCCAAAGGGAACCAGTTCCTGCCAGGGAACTTTCTCGCGCAGCGCAAACACCCAACTCTGTGCTTCTGCGGAGCCAAACCTCCGGCAGTGGATCTGACTCCCTCCCGCTACCACAGGGCCCCTCCTGAAGTGGATCACCTAAGGAGAAGCGAGCTAAGCCTGCCCCTCCAGCCCCCGTGCACCTTGCCTACCCACCCCAGCTAATACGCCAGATCCCCAGCAACACAAGCCTGGCAGTGTGCAAGTAGCCCAGACAGGCCACGCCACCCCACAGTGAATCCCGCCCCTAGGAGAGGGGAAGAGAAGGCACACACCAGTCTGACTGTGTCCCCAGCGGTGGGCTGGGGCAGACATCAGGTCGGACTGCGGCCCCGCCCACCAACTCCAGTTATACACCACAGCACAGGGGAAGTGCCCTGCAGGTCCTCACCACTCCAGGAACTATCCAAAATGACCAAACGGAAGAATTCCCCTCAGAAGAATCTCCAGGAAATAACAACAGCTAATGAACTGATCAAAAAGGATTTAAATAATATAACAGAAAGTGAATTTAGAATAATAGTCATAAAATTAATCGCTGGGCTTGAAAACAGTATACAGGACAGCAGAGAATCTCTTGCCACAGAGATCAAGGGACTAAGGAACAGTCACGAGGAGTTGAAAAACGCTTTAAACGAAATGCAAAACAAAATGGAAACCACAACGGCTCAGCTTGAAGAGACAGAGGAGAGAATAGGTGAACTAGAAGATAAAGTTATGGAGAAAGAGGAAGCTGAAAGAAAGAGAGATAAAAAAATCCAGGAGTATGAGGGGAAAATTAGAGAACTAAGTGATACACTAAAAAGAAATAATATACGCATAATTGGTATCCCAGAGGAGGAAGAGAGAGGGAAAGGTGCTGAAGGGGTACTTGAAGAAATTATAGCTGAGAACTTCCCTGAACTGGGGAAGGAAAAAGGCATTGAAATCCAACAGGCACAGAGAACTCCCTTCAGACGTAACTTGAATCGATCTTCTGCACGACATATCATAGTGAAACTGGCAAAATACAAGGATAAAGAGAAAATTCTGAAAGCAGCAAGGGATAAACATGCCCTCACATATAAAGGGAGACCTATAAGACTTGTGACTGATCTCTCCTTTGAAACTTGGCAGGCCAGAAAGGCTTGGCACGATATCTACAGTGTGCTAAACAGAAAAAATATGCAGCCGAGAATCCTTTATCCAGCAAGTCTGTCATTTAGAATAGAAGGAGAGATAAAGGTCTTCCCAAACAAACAAAAACTGAAGGAATTTGTCACCGCGAAACCAGCCCTACAAGAGATCCTAAGGGGGATCCTGTGAGACAAAGTACCAGAGACATCACTACAAGCATAAAACATACAGACATCACAATGACTCTAAACCCGTATCTTTCTATAATAACACTGAATGTAAATGGATTAAATGCGCCAACTAAAAGACATAGGGTATCAGAATGGATAAAAAAACAAGACCCATCTATTTGCTGTCTACAAGAGACTCATTTTAGATCTGAGGACACCTTTAGATTGAGAGTGAGGGGATGGAGAACTATTTATCATGCTACTGGAAGCCAAAAGAAAGCTGGAGTAGCCATACTTATATCAGACAAACTAGACTTTAAATTAAAGGCTGTAACAAGAGATGAAGAAGGGCATTATATAATAATCACAGGGTCTATCCATCAGGAAGAGCTAACTATTATAAATGTCTATGCGCCAAATACCCGAGCCCCCAGATATATAAAACAATTACTCATAAACATAAGCAACCTTATGGATAAGAATGTGGTCGTTGCAGGGGACTTTAACACCCCACTTACAGAAATGGATAGATCATCTAGACACACAGTCAATAAAGAAACAAGGGCCCTGAATGATACATTGGATCAGATGGACTTGACAGATATATTTAGAACTCTGCATCCCAAAGCAACAGAATATACTTTCTTCTCGAGTGCACATGGAACATTCTCCAAGATAGATCATATACTGGGTCACAAAACAGCCCTTCATAAGTTTACAAGAATTGAAATTATACCATGCATACTTTCAGACCACAATGTTATGAAGCTTGAAATCAACCACAGGAAAAAGTCTGGAAAACCTCCAAAAGCATGGAGGTTAAAGAACACCCTACTAACGAATGAGTGGGTCAACCAGGCAACTAGAGAAGAAATTAAAAAATATATGGAAACAAGCGAAAATGAAAATACAACAATCCAAATGCTTTGGGACGCAGCGAAGGCAGTCCTGAGAGGAAAATACATTGCAATCCAGGCCTATCTCAAGAAACAAGAAAAATCCCAAATACAAAATCTAACAGCACACCTAAAGGAAATAGAAGCAGAACAGCAAAGACAGCCTAAACCCAGCAGAAGAAGAGAAATAATAAAGATCAGAGCAGAAATAAACAATATAGAATCTAAAAAAACTGTAGAGCAGATCAACGAAACCAAGAGTTGGTTTTTTGAAAAAATAAACAAAATTGACAAACCTCTAGCCAGGCTTCTCAAAAAGAAAAGGGAGATGACCCAAATAGATAAAATCATGAATGCAAATGGAATTATTACAACCAATCCCTCAGAGATACAAACAATTACCAGGGAATACTATGAAAAATTATATGCCAACAAATTGGACAACCTGGAAGAAATGGACAAATTCCTAAACACCCACACTCTTCCAAAACTCAATCAGGAGGAAATAGAAAGCTTGAACAGACCCATAACCAGCGAAGAAATTGAATCGGTTATCAAAAATCTCCCAACAAATAAGACTCCAGGACCAGATGGCTTCCCAGGGGAGTTCTACCAGACGTTTAAAGCAGAGATAATACCTATCCTCCTCAAGCTATTCCAAGAAATAGAAAGGGAAGGAAAACTTCCAGACTCATTCTATGAAGCCAGTATTACTTTGATTCCTAAACCAGACAGAGACCCAGTAAAAAAAGAGAACTACAGGCCAATATCCCTGATGAATATGGATGCAAAAATTCTCAATAAGATACTAGCAAATCGAATTAAACGGCATATAAAAAGAATTATTCACCATGATCAAGTGGGATTCATTCCTGGGATGCAGGGCTGGTTCAACATTCGCAAATCAATCAACGTGATACATCACATTAACAAAAAAAAAAAAGAGAAGAACCATATGATCCTGTCAATCGAAGAACCATATGATCCTGTCAATCGATGCAGAAAAGGCCTTTGACAAAATCCAGCACCCTTTCTTAATAAAAACCCTTGAGAAACTCGGGATAGAAGGAACATACTTAAAGATCATAAAAGCCATTTATGAAAAGCCCACAGCTAACATCATCCTCAACGGGGAAAAACTGAGAGCTTTTTCCCTGAGATCAGGAACACGACAGGGATGCCCACTCTCACCGCTGTTGTTTAATATAGTGCTGGAAGTTCTAGCATCAGCAATCAGACAACAAAAGGAAATCAAAGGCATCAAAATTGGCAAAGATGAGGTCAAGCTTTCGCTTTTTGCAGATGACATGATATTATACATGGAAAATCCGATAGACTCCACCACAAGTCTGCTAGAACTGATACATGAATTCAGCAAAGTTGCAGGATACAAAATCAATGTGCAGAAATCAGTTGCATTCTTATACACTAACAATGAAGCAACAGAAAGACAAATGAAGAAACTGGTCCCATTCACAATTGCACCAAGAAGCATAAAATACCTAGGAAGAAATCTAACCAAAGATGTAAAAGATCTGTATGCTGAAAACTATAGAACGCTTATGAAGGTAATTGAAGAAGATATAAAGAAATGGAAAGACATTCCCTGCTCATGGATTGGAAGAATAAATATTGTCAAAATGTCAATACTACCCAAAGCTATCTACACATTCAATGCAATCCCAATCAAAATTGCACCAGCATTCTTCTCGAAACTAGAACAAGCCATCCTAAAATTCATATGGAACCACAAAAGGCCCCGAATAGCCAAAGTAATTTTGAAGAAGAAGACCAAAGCAGGAGGCATCACAATCCCGGACTTTAGCCTCTACTACAAAGCTGTAATCATCAAGACAGCATGGTATTGGCATAAAAACAGACACATAGACCAATGGAATAGAATAGAAACCCCAGAACTAGACCCACAAACGTATGGCCAACTCATCTTTGACAAAGCAGGAAAGAACATCCAATGGAAAAAAGACAGTCTCTTTAACAAATGGTGCTGGGAGAACTGGACAGCAACATGCAGAAGGTTGAAACTAGACCACTTTCTCACACCATTCACAAAAATAAACTCAAAATGGATAAAGGACCTGAATGTGAGACAGGAAACCATCAAAACCTTAGAGGAGAAAGCAGGAAAAGACCTCTCTGACCTCAGCCGTAGCAATCTCTTACTCGGCACATCCCCAAAGGCAAGGGAATTAAAAGCAAAAGTGAATTACTGGGACCTTATGAAGATAAAAAGCTTCTGCACAGCAAAGGAAACAACCAACAAAACTAAAAGGCAACCAACGGAATGGGAAAAGATATTTGCAAATGACACATTGGACAAAGGGCTAGTATCCAAAATGTATAAAGAGCTCATCAAACTCCACACCCGAAAAACAAATAACCCAGTGAAGAAATGGGCAGAAAACATGAATAGACACTTCTCTAAAGAAGACATCCGGATGGCCAACAGGCACATGAAAAGATGTTCAACGTCGCTCCTCATCAGGGAAATACAAATCAAAACCACACTCAGATATCACCTCACGCCAGTCAGAGTGGCCAAAATGAAGAAATCAGGAGACTATAGATGCTGGAGAGGATGTGGAGAAACAGGAACCCTCTTGCACTGTTGGTGGGATGCAAATTGGTGCAGCCGCTCTGGAAAGCAGTGTGGAGGTTCCTCAGAAAATTAAAAATAGACCTACCCTATGACCCAGCAATAGCACTGCTAGGAATTTATCCAAGCGATACAGGAGTACTGATGCATAGGGGCACTTGTACCTCAATGTTTATAGCAGCACTCTCAACAATAGCCAAATTATGGAAAGAGCCTAAATGTCCATCAACTGATGAATGGATAAAGAAATTGTGGTTTATATACACAATGGAATACTACGTGGCAATGAGAAAGAATGAAATATGGCCTTTTGTAGCAACATGGATGGAACTGGAGAGTGTGATGCTAAGTGAAATAAGCCATACAGAGAAAGACAGATACCATATGGTTTCACTCTTATGTGGATCCTGAGAAACGTAACAGAAACCCATGGGGGAGGGGAAGGAAAAAAAAAAAAGAGGTTAGAGTGGGAGAGAGCCAAAGCATAAGAGACTGTTAAAAAGTGAGAACAAACTGAGGGTTGATGGGGGGTGGGAGGGAGGGCAGGGTGGGTGATGGGTATTGAGGAGGGCACCTTTTGGGATGAGCACTGGGTGTTGTATGGAAACCAATTTGACAGTAAATTTCATATATTAAAAAATAAAAAATAAATAAATAATTAAATAAATAAAGGACAGTATGGTTGGGCCTAAAGGATACAATGATAGGTTAAATAAATCAAATAGAAAAGACACATACCATATAATTTCACTTATATGTGGAATTTAAAAAACAAAACGAATGAACAAACAAAAGCAGAGGCAAAATTGAGGCACCTGGGTAGCTCAATTAGTTAAGTGTCCAACTCCATTCTGGCTCAGGTCATGATCTCACGGTTCATTAAATTAAGACCCATGTTGGGCTCTGTGATGACAGCATGGAGCCTACTTTTGATTCTCTCTCTACCTCTCTCTTTCTGCCTCTCCCCTGCTCTCTCTCCAAATAAAATAAACTTAAAAAAATCAGAGAGAACTCATAAATGCAGAGAACAAACTGGTGATTGCTGGAAGTGAGGGTCTAAGAGAATGGGTGAAGTAGGTATAAAGGATTAAGTGAAGCAAACTTCCAGTTATAAAATAAATAAGGCACAGCAATAAAAAGTACAGCATAGGGAATATAGTCAATACTATTGTAATAATATTGTATGGGAGCAGGTGGTAACTACACTTAACATGGTGAGCATTGAGTAATATATATAATTGTCAAATCAGTAGGTTTTACACATGAAACTAATATAACATTGCATATCAACTATACTTCAATATAAATGTAAAATACTAAAAAAAATAAAAATAAAAGAGAACATTCATCTTGCCATTTGTGACAACATGAAAGTGGAGGACATTATGCTAAGTGAGATAACGTAAAAAGAAAAAGACAAATACTGTATGGCATCACTGATGTGTGGAGTCTGAAAAAAAGAAAGAAAAGCTGTTCTTACAGAAATAGAATGCAATGCCAGGTGCCAGGTACTGGGAGATGCGAGAAGTGGGGAGATTAGGTCAAAATGTACAAACCTTCAGTTACAAGGTGAGTAAGTTCTGAGGAAGTAATGTCATCATGATAACTACAGTTAATGATGGTATATTGCATATTTGAACTTGGCTAAGAGAGAAAATGTTATGTGTTGTCATCACAAAAACAAAGTATTAACCATGTGAGATGATGGACATGTTAGTTTACTTGATTAAGATAATAATTTCACATGTGTATGTATGTCAAATCACCATGTTGTTCACTTTAAATATATGTAATTTTATGTCAAAAAAATAAAGGAGGAGATTCAGAAATGACAATTCCTGGAACTACAAAACTGGGTGAAGTGTTCGTAATTCATTTAAAAGATTACCAAGGATAAGAGAGAATAAGAGTGTGTGTGAGTGCATGTGTATTTGAAGTAGTGTGTGTGAATATGTTGAATTCATACATGTGTAGTGTAAAATCATATGTGTATGAGCATGTGTGAATGTGTATATTAGTATGTATGAGCACATGTGTATGAGAGACTGTGTGCATATGTATGAATTCATACAAGTGTATGTGTGCATGTGAAATCACTGTGTGAGTGTGTGTATGTTAGTATGTGTGTGTGCATGTGAGAATGTGTGTTTGTGTTGCAGGAGAGGGGCAGGAGCAGGCCAGGCACTCATGTCAGAAACTTGTGGATGTTAAGCTCTACTCTATGCAGTAGTGATCCTGGGTATGGCAGCATCTTTGCCATAATCAGATATTGGCCTCAGCCTCTACCCTGCACATGGGTTCTGCATATCATTTTTGAAGACTTTGAAGGTCAGAGAGGAGATGGCAAGGCTTAGAAGTAAGGAGAGACAGGTGTCCGGCTCAGGTCAATAGTTGTTCAATAAATGGTTTGTGAAGGTTTGTGAGGGTGTGTGTGGGTCTCTGTGAAGGTGTATATGAGGGTCTGTGGAGGGTCAGTAAGAGGATGTGTGGGAGGGTGTGTATGAGGGTGTGTGGGAGGATGTGTGGGAGAGTATGCATTAGGGTCTGTGGGTAGGCATGCTGAAATTTTTGTGGTAGGATGTGTGGCAGGGTCTAAGACAGTATGTAGGAGGGTCAATGAGGGTGAGTGGGAGGGTCTGTGTGAGGGCTGAAGAACATAGGGCAGACTCAAGCCAGCCTCTGGGCTCTGGAGAACCACAGGTCAAGAAGAGGAGAAGGACAGTAAACTGTCCATGCCCTTCAAGACAAAGTTATAATTTTAACTTGGGGGGAGGTCAGTACAGCATATGGGGAAGGAGCTATTGACTTGGGTCACTGGACTGGAGAACAGGTCTTGCCAACAATTGGTATTCAGTTTTTTAAATCCATTATATTAGCTTGTAATGCTATCACACTATTGCTTAATTTGCAATTCCCTAATGACAAATGATGTTAAGCATTTTTTTTGTATGCTGTTTGCTATGTGTGCATTTTCTTTGGTGACAAACCTGAAAGACAGGTACAGAATTTTGAAAGTCCACTAAAGTCCATGCTGTGTTTGGGGAGAAGACTCCCATTACAGATGGGGGTGCTGAGTGGCTCGAGATGAATCTAAAACTATTTGTTGTATCCAGATTGTGAAAAGGTTTAAAGGCTTGTTTAGAATTTTCAGTTTTAGCTCTTGAGAAGTGAGCAGGCTTCAGAGATGACCGAACTGTGGAACATAGGCAATTGTAATGCAGCCCTTCTTCCAGGTGACTGAGGAATCAACCACAAAGGAAATGATCACAGCTGATGGTCTGAGGGTCAGAGGGTGTCATAGGTACAGAGGCCCCTATTGTGGTTGGCCTCATTTCAGGGAGCAGACTGAAATTCCAGTAGCAATGAGCAGTGGGCTGTGGGACAAAGCCTCTGCCCTGGGCAACTCCTAGATGGGTATTAAGAAAAGTCTCTTCAGCCTCATCCTTTGGGGAGAAGGCCCACCAGCATGACAGCCAGAAAGGTGAGAGTCTTACCTGCAAAGCCAATGAACATGAGTTCAGGGTAAATTCCTTCAAGTGACTGTATTTTATTTCATAATCATTAAGATAATATTGCTATTATTTCCATGTCAGTGATACTGCCACCTTATTTGCGTTGTTCTGCGAGTGTCTTTACTCAAGCAGAGAAATGTCTGGGTCTGTAAATGGCGTTTTGTAAGGAACAGGAACAAAGCCATCTACCAAGGTCAGACTATCAATCTCATGTTCCCTCCTCCCCATTTATGGAGGACCTTTCTCCCAGCAGAGCACATTCTTGGGGGGGGGGCAGATGTGTCTTTCCTCATCCCAGATGCACCTGGGACTGACATCCACACTCACCTCTGTGTGAGAAAGGGGACTTTATGTCTGACATGCCATCAGACAAAAATAAAGACTGCAGCCCAATACTGACTACTGGGACCTCAAAGCAACCTGCAAAAGGCAATATGACACAGAGGAGAGAGCCCAACTTTGAAGTCAGGTACATAGAGAACTGGGTTCAAATCCTGCCTCTGTCACTTTCTGTGTGACACTGTACAAGACAATATAAAGTCTCTGATCCTCAATTTCCTCATTTGAAATATAGAGTCAACAGTTCCAGTAGCATTGCAGGGGTCATCAAGTGATATATGGAGGTGACAGTAGTTTACAAATCACAAAGCACAGTGCAAATATCAGTCAAGAAGCAATATAGTTTAGCAATTCCACCCACAGCCACTGATTATAACTGTGCTCTTTGGTGAGTTGTTCTATATTTCCATTAGCACATGTACAATGCTACCTACATCCCACCCTGGGAAAGCTATCTCTCTATTGCTCCAAACCCCATGGACTGCTGTTTGTGGGGGGCTGGGCCCTGGTGCCAGGCTTAGACCTGGTCGAGCAATGTTCCCTGTTGACTCAGCCAACCCGGTGGTTCCCCCTCCCATAACCCACTTTCAAGGGCATACGAAAGCCTTGTCAAGGCTGAGAAAGTTAATTCCTGAAGCCTGTGGTCTGCAGGTGTTGGCAGTAATGCTACCTCCCTTTTTCTACCCCGAGTCAGATAGAAACAAACATGGGAATTGTGTTTTGCTAGCGATCTTATCAACAAGGTCTTGTTATGACCCGTCTAGAAAATGCACAAGAAACACAGAACTAAATGTTTTGGTTGGCAGCGATTATGTGAAACCTGTTTATTCTTAGAATGGCCTGACCCATAAGAGTCTGGATATAAAAGATTGTGTACAGCAACAATAAAGCCATCACTTGGGCCATCAGCCCAGGGGACCCTCCTGTTCCCAAACTTTCTCTTCTCTCTTTTTTCTTGCATTCCCCTACCCTCAGGACCCTGACCTCGCTGTTTGTCGCGCCGGTCGCGACACAGCATACAGTTTTCCTTTAGTCTTCCTCAGACCTGCAGAGAGCTCCTTCACCTTAGTCACAGCTTTGCTTGGGATGCCCATGGAAAGCCTAAATCATGCAGGGTATGAAGCTTTCTCATCTCAGCCAGTATGGGATAACTCTACAGGCAATGCTCACCCCTACACTCTCCATAGCGTTGGAAAATCTTTGTTAGGGCATCATTGTAGCCAGAATTCTTCCTTTTCCTGGTCCACCTCCCCCACTTTCACAGGCACTGGTCCCTAATAAACATCTTTCACTCTAAATTTGGTCTCAGTGTTTGCTTCCAGGTTATAAACAAATCAACATAAGATAACAATGCAGAAGTGTATTGTGATAGTGAAGTGAGTTAATAAATCCCAATAATTTTGTGCAGGGTCTGGCACATAGTGCTATTATTATTATTACTATTAATTATTGCTATTGATTTTATCATCTGAGTCCTGAGTAGAGTGGTTCTCACTTGGTCCTGCCCCCTATTATCTCCAGTCCCTGCAGCAATCACAGGTGTGGCATTCCATGTCTGTTCTTCCCAGTGTATATCACTGGGACCATCAGATGTTGATATTAGAACTGGCAGGGCTGAAGATGCTTCCTCTCTGTGTGCAGCTGCTATGCACTGAGCCTTGGTAGGCCTTTGACACCATTTCTAATGCTCATAATTACCCCATAAGTCAAGGTAAGTGATGTTAGTCCCTCTTTACAGATGAGGAGCCTGGAACTCAGGGATGTTAATGACTTGCCAATTTCTGAATCCTAGTAGGTGGCAGAGCTGGGACCCCAAAGTCTCCACCATATGCCATGCAACCTTATCATATGCAGACATGGGCATTGAATCCCAGGGGATTGAGTAGTTAGTCATTGACTAGAAGCCAAAGTTTCTGACTCCCACTGGTTCAGCAGGCTTTACTTTGTTCTATGCTGCTTCCTCATGCTCTGTGTTACCTAAATGACTAAATTAATGAAAATGTAAAGTCAATAACCAATTTCTCTTTTCATTGCAGTCCCTACCTTGCTTTTCTGTGGTTTTCTTGGTGTGTGTTTATAATGCATCATCATCACCTCTCAAATGCCCTTGGTTGTTTGGAAGGAAGCTAATCAATATGTTGCTCAGCACAGAGGTGTCGGTGGCATATTCGAGAGAAGACAAGAGGAGGGCGCTGTGTCAGTCTGCAGAGCTGGCTGGCCCTTCTGAGGCTGAGAGGCTTCTCCAAAGTCTCAAGCCTTAGGGCTGTTGAGAAAGCCATTGGAAATATTGGGGAAGTGTGATGCTGGTGATTTGACACTTGGGCTCCTGGACTCCTAGACAGAGTGAAAATCTCAGTCATAGCAAGATTGGTAGCCCTGCCCCTCTCTGGGTTCTGTTTTGAAGGGGAATACTAAGCACACTGGGGACTTGATTTGGAAAATTTATTTATTTTGGTCCAGGTAAGATTAATCATTAATCCAACTTTTTCTTCTATCATTTTGCCTTATCTGGATATTTAATATAAAAAGAATAATACAATGTGGCTTCTATGTTTGCTTCTTTCATTTAGTGCTATATTTTTGAGGTTGAACTGTGTTGTGGCATGTATTGGTAGTTTGATATTCTTTATTGCCTAATAGTATTAGGGGCAATTACATATTTTATTTTCTATTTTCCAAAGACATTTTTAGTTTTTGAATAGATTTAGATTCATATTAAAGTTGCAAAGACATTACAGAGATTTTCTAAATACGACACACTCTGTTTCTCCTTTTATTGACATCTTATATCATTAGTATGATACATTTGTTACAACTAATAAACCCATATTGATATAATAATGTTATACAAATATCACACTTAAAGACTAGGGAGTTATGTCCTCTTTGAAGACAGAATATCTGCATAAAGTACTTAGAGTTCTGCTTGGGAGATTAGTCTCCTCTCCTACCGATTTATTTATTTATTTATTTATTTAATAATTTGCATACATTAAAGTGCTATAAAAGTTCTGGGGCTTTGACAAAAGCATGGTATTATGGATTTACCACTTTAGTATTGTACAGATAATTTCACTGCTCCAAAATGTCCCCAGTGCTTCACCTATTCATGGCTCATAGGTATTTATTTTCTATTTTGGATTATAATTCAATACTTCCTAGTTTATTTTGTAAAATTATTTTTTCTGTTGGCTATGGTATCCATTTCATATACCCCTAGTGTGTGTGTGTTGTGTGTATGTGTGTATGCGTGTTTTGAACATCAACCATTTCTCTGAGGAGACCTGGCTCCTTTTATTGGAGAATGGTATTAAAAACTAAAATTTGGTTGCTAAGTGTGCTTGTTACTACTGGGATGTTATTGCTTCTATGCCCTCTCAATAATCAGGGCAATAAATTTATGTGTGCGTATTAACCCATGCGCGCACACCATACACACACACACACACACACACATTCATCTACATCTATATTAAGCTAAATATACCTTCATACTGATGTCTCTAACTCTAATCCAGTACCAAATATATCATCCTAGGCTTCTCCTCTTGCTTGTCTGTAACCTTTCATTATCTTTGAGAAACTTGGCTCTCACTATCCACCCTCCATTTACTTAATTGTTCAATTTCAGTATGCATATATATGATGGTTTCTATCACCATATGTGTTATGGGTGTTAACTCATACCCTCATGGAAAACAACTTTACCAGCCAGTGTATAGTACTTACATACTTTAGTTTTATAGACCCTATCCATTTCAAAAGTTGGCACTTCCGATCTCCCAATCTCCTTCCTTTAGGTTATTTCAAATGTTTGTAATATGGTTAGATTCTTTTGCCACAGTCTACAAATCCTGTGATTGCCCAACCTCCTAAATGATCTTTTAAATTTGCATGCATTAAGGTACTATAATGTTCTATGCGTTTTGACAAAAGTGTAACGTTATCTACCTACCACTTCAGTATCTGAACAATTTCACTGCCCTAAAGATCTCCAGTGCTTTCTGTATTCAACCCGTTCCCTCCCTGAACCCCTGGAAATCACTGATCTGTTTACTGACTCTACTCTGTAATTTTACCTTTTTCAGAATGGCATACAGTTATAATAATACAGTATGTAGCCTTTTCAGACTGGTTTCTCTCATTTAGTAATTCATTTGAAATTCATCCATGCCTTTGTGTGTCTTAATAGCTCATTCCTATTTATCACTCCATACTATTCCACTGTATGGATGTTTGTAGGTTCACAACCCTCTCTTGTATAGAGGGTTTACCCTTTCTTGGTAAAATATGAGACCCATACACAGAGGACAGGAAGAGACCAAAGAAGGAGGCAGGTCCGTCCAAGTTTGTAGGTGGTAATTTTAATAAGAAGAAATAGAAGTTATGTAAAGGCTTGCATTGGGTAGCAACAAGATGAATGGATCCCCTCAATTGCTCTCTAAATCTTAAAGGCTTATGAAGAGGCCCTGACTAGACTCAGCCATGTATACCATGCAGGTATTTTCAACATCACATCGCCATCTCAAGACTATTTCCTTGGAGCAACCTTTGGGAGTGGGAAAAGCAAGTAGAACTCACATTCCAAGGACAGGGTAGGGAGTGAGCAGTCTCCAAGTGCCTGGGTCCAGCTCATGGGTCAATTGGTGGTCACGTCTTTTTGATCATGTTCCTCAACAGACATTCCATAGTTTTTAAAATTCATTCACTTCTTGAAGGGTATTGTGGTTGCTTTCAGTTTTTGACAATTATGAATAAATCTGTAAACATTTGTGTGCAGGTTCTGTGTGGACATAATTTTTCAAATTAGTTAGTCAAATACCTAAGAGATGATTATTGGATCTTATGGTAGGGCTATGTTTAGCTTTGAAGGAAACAAACTGTCTTCCAAAATGGTTATACCACTTCACATTCTCATCAGCAAATAATGAGAGTGCCTGTTGCTTTATATCCTTGACAGCAATTGGTGTTTCAGATTTTAAAAGGCTTCTTATAGTAGTTTGTAGTGCTATCATATTGTTGCTTAATTTACAATTTCATGACAAATGATGTTGGACATCTTTCTTATATACTTTTTGATATATGTATGTTTTCTTTGGTTAAGTATCTATGTAGATATTTTGCTTATTTTAAAATTGTGCTGTTTGTTTTCTTATACTTGAGTTTTAAGACTTCTTTATATATTTTGGATAGAAGCCCTTCATTAAATATGTATTCTGCAAACATGTGTCCCAATTTTGTCTTTTTATTCTCTTAACCTTACCATTCATTGAGTAAAAGTTTTTACTTTTAACAAGTTCAGATTATCATTTTTTTCTTTCATGGATCGTATTTTAGTGTTGTATATAATTTTCATTACCAAATTAATATCATGTAGATTTTCACCTCATTTTCTTCTAGAAGTTGTATAGCTTTGCATTTTATATTGATTTCTATAATAGGTTTAAGTTAATTTTTGTGTCATATGTAAGGTCTGTGTCTAGGCTTATCCTTTTAACTTTCTAAATTTTTATTATGGTTAAAAATGTACAATATAAAATTAACCATTTAACCATTTCTAACCATGTTTCTAAGTATACAGATGTGGTGGCAGTAGAATTGGTGAAGAACAAAGGGAAGGCAGGGCTTTTCTATTCTGGAAGCACCAAGTGGTAGACTAATGAGGTCACATTCATGTCCAAATTAGAATGGGCCAGCTCTGCCTTTGTATCCTTCTGCTAATTTGTAAGGGGTGATCCTAGGGTAGGGATGCTTATGGACTGAAATGTCAAAATTTACTGGGGCAGCTCTTCCAATTCACCCACAGTCATTTCTCTGACCGTGCACAAACCCTGTAAGGGTATCTAGGCCATGACAGTAATTAAATGGAATTCTCCACTGAAAACCATCACTTCTCTTTAACCCTCAGGACATGTTCCTAAATCTGGGCAGGCTCCTTCCTACATCACAGTATCCCCAGACCCTCATATATATCTGGATTTGCTTGAGTCTATCTTGTGATAAAAATAAAGTACTTTGTACATGTATCAACTACTAATTTTCCCAAGAATCAACTCATGTCCTTGTACATAAAGCATGAGCATATTCACTCAAGGTATCCATGACCTTCACTATCTGGACTTACCTGTAGCTCAACTCTGGTCTATCAAGGACATTTCATTTGTGATTATTTGTGTACTGTATTCCCCTGTAATTTATGGCCTTCTGGAGTTCAGGGATTTATCATGTCACTTATCAGATGCTTAATATACATTGGTAGAGTGAAACATAGAGGGAAGAAACGTGGTAGCTTTCAGACTTTGATTAAAGTACTTCTACATGTTTCAAAATAGACAGGGAGACTGACTCGTGAGAACAAGGGCTTTCATCAGGGCATGGAGAATATAGGCACTGTAATTTCTGGTTCAAGAGACTGGTTCATTAAGAATAAAGGAGGGGAAGGGAAGGCTTATAAGAAAGATTCATATAAAAGGTCTAAAAGATAAGAAAATGTAGATTTTGCCACAGAAGAGGGGAGAGGCTACTAGAATACTGACTAGCTGCTGATAGGATCCTAGTCAAAGAAGCAAGTGGATTTTCCAGATAAATATTGGGTTAAGAAAGATCTAGGTCCCACATAGCACGACCAACATTAAGATAAAATTCTGGCAACCACCTCATTGTTGTGTCTCTTAGGGGAAGGGAGATGGAGGTGTATAAACAAATACTCCAGATATGCCCCTTCTTCAGAGCTCCAGGGAAGGCTAGAAACATGCTTGCATTGGTTCAGAGCTCAGAAAAATTAAGAAACCTCTGACTTAAAGCACTCAGATGATTTTTTTATTCCTAGGTGGTGAAGCTGAGGAAATGTGATTTCAGGAGTGCTCTGCTTGAGTTTCAGCTTGAAAAAAAATATTTTTTTTCTTTCTCTAGTCCTAGCACCTGTTCAAGTAATTCTAGCTTAGCATAATGGGAATAGAAGGTATTTATTATCAAAAAGTTCTAAGTTCAAAATCATATAGCCTTACTGTGGTGCAGTGGTTAGTAACATGGTCTCTGGAGTCATACTTAATGGTTTTGCACCCTAGATCTGCCTGGGCTACCTTGGGCAAGTTATGTTTCTGTGTCTTAGTTTCTTCATCTGTTAAAATGGGGACTAGAATAATACTTATTCCACATAGTTATTGTAACACTTAAAGAAGAACACATGTGAAGTGTTCAGAAAAGATCTTGAATAATAGTAATGGTAGCAACAACAACAGTTATTATTTATATTATTATAAATGTTATGATAGTAAAATAATTATGTTATATATTATTATAAATATTACATTTGTATTTAAAATGTATAATATAATTATTATAATGTAATATTTATAATAATATATGATATATTATATTAATAACTATTATTATTATGTGACTATGGACAATCATTTAATTCCTCTTTATTTCTCTTTATTTGTCTCTAGGATGATGATAAGCTTATCTTATGTGGTGGACACTGAAACACCACTCAAATCCCTTGGGCTGCCCAAGTATTGGAAGTAGTTTTGGCAACAGCCTTTCTCAATCAGTCATGCAGGGATCTTGTCAGCTCCGGGTTCCTCCCGGGTCACATCCTGTCTCATTGGCCCACATTCAATAACTGATAGATATGGGAGTGTAAAGTCCTGTTCTTCTTGTCCCTTCTTCTTGCAGTATTGTTCCAAAGACACTTCGAAATCACTATTCTGCCTTATAAACTCCAAATCAGAGTTAGCTTCCAAAGGAACCCAACCTGTGACATCTAACTTCACAGAATTGCCAGGATTAAAAGTAACAAAACACACAGTGTTTGACACTATTGCTCAACAATGTATTTCCTTACCCATCTTCCCCACAACATCATGAGTTAAATATTTTTTTGTGACTCCCCAATGTATTCTATGCCCTCTATCTGAAACATGGCTGTCATTACTAACCAATTAATAAAAATCTTTCCTAAGTGAATACGGTTCTAGTTCAGGGTAGAGTTTGACAGCCCCAGATGATAATAGGGACACAAGTTCAACAGGGTTTAATAAAATCTGCTTGCTTCTTTTAAAAAAAATATTGGAATCATCTTTTTTTAATGCTTATTTTTGAGAGAGAGAGAGAGCACGCACAATTTGGGCAGAAGCAGAAGTGGGGGGATATAAGATCTGAAGTGGGCTCCACACTGACAGCAGAGAGCCCAAAGTGGGGCTCAAATTCCCAAACTGTGAGATCATGATCTGATCTGAGGTTAGATGCTTAACCAACTGAGTCACACAGGCACCCCATAAAATATGCTTACTTCTATTTGAAACACTAGGCTATAGGTTAAAGATTATATATCTGTAGGCAACGTCTGTTCCACGCATAACAGGTAGAGTCTCTGTTTCCTTACCCTGGTCTCCTCAGCCTTCAGATGGAGTGTACTAGTTTATCCATGATTCCAGTTGTCACCTTTCCACAAAACATGTTTAACGGCATTAGACAAGGCACTAATTTGCATAGAGACTGTCAAGGTCCTTTGTAAAGCAAAAAAAAAATGCACATTGTTAAACAGCTACAATAACATTGACTACAACCA
Organism: Panthera uncia; assembly: GCF_023721935.1. Classification (NCBI taxonomy): domain Eukaryota; kingdom Metazoa; phylum Chordata; class Mammalia; order Carnivora; family Felidae; genus Panthera; species Panthera uncia. The sequence goes on along the minus strand of NC_064808.1, from coordinate 80,668,574 downwards.
TGAATACAATTTTACAGCAGATTAAACACAGTTAGTAAAAAGTGCAGTGCAAAAGCAATTTCAATCCTAGAGTTGAGTCAGGAGCTAGCAGAAAGCCCTAGAAACAATGACCAGACATAACATCCTACCTACACTTCCTTGGTCATTTTTCTTGGGGGGAGTGGAACTCTTCTATAGTTTGGATTTCCTGCTTGAGATGAGGGATCAAACTACAAGGAGGTGAAGGAAAGGAGAGATAGCTAAATCTAAAAAAGAAATTGGAGAAAAAATAGAAGACAAAATCTGTACAAACTATAGGAAACTTGGTGTGAGACAAGAAGAAAAAGGCAAGAGTGAGAATAATGGAGAAAATGCCTCTTATAATGTGGTGATAATCAGTTTGAAAAGAATGGATTCACGATTAGACAGAAAAATCTTCAGATATTAAAGGAAAAACAAGGAAATGATTAAAACTGCCAATACATAATTCTCATTTTTACTCAGATTCCTCTTTTTATACAACCAGGTTTATTTTGTCCACCTCCTTCCTACAGAAGTGAGTACTTTTCTTCTCTATATCTTCTCTAGATCTATCAGGTCTATCTTTACCCAGTGGCCCTGGACAAGCAGGCCTGGTAGTTGCTGTCCAGTACTGTCAAGTGGACAGAATGAGAAATTATCTTACAATACAAGTGTAAAGGTAACCAAATTTCTCCCACCCTCAAATTATTACAATTCAAGTAGGGATATTCAACTATCCAAAGCAATTTTCATGTGCATCCTTTTTATAGCAGCCTATATCTCACACATTACAGTCCTAGGAAGTTTCCAAGTCTATTTATAACCTCTTCATTTCTGTGGTTCTCCCTCATCCTCTAGCCACAATTCCTAAGGTAGTAATTGGTTTCATACCCTCTTTCCTGCTCCTTATCTGACTTTTACCACCAGATCAAATTAAGAAGAACATGTCTTCAAACTGACATGATAAAACACATGAGACAAAGTGTGCTCCCTCTGCTCCCTCCTGGGAATGGTAGACTGAGTTGGGGGTGAGTTTATGAGCATGCCAAAGTATCTTATGAGGGAATTATTATTTTGCTTGAATTTTGATGATAAATATATGAATCCAGAAGTCCCAGGAAAAATCTTTGGATAAAGGCCATTTTTGAAAAGATATGAACCATAAAAAATGGTGGAAGTAGTTAAAGTGCCTCTCAGATGGTGAGCTTCCCAAATCATCATGGCCAGTTGGGGAGGGTGAAGGTGCTTAGGGAAAGAGAGACAGAAACTTCTCTGGCCAGATTTCCTTAATTTCATTTCCAACTTTATTGTGCCCAGAATGACACTCATCCTCAGTGAGAAGATGGAATTTGTAAAACAGGAACTCTGTGATGCATGGCATTACACCCAGAGAATCATTCAGTTGTTTTGGAAAGTTGGTCCTATTTTGGTTACTATCAACATAGCTATGATATTGGCCAATTTTTCTTTTTATCTTAGGTCTTTTTAACTACCCTGAGAACCAATCCCAAATATTGCAAATAAACTGCTAAGAATTGATTTCCAAAAAACTTTCCTCCCAATAGTTCTTCACTTTAGGAACAAAATCAGCTTGTATTGTACACCAACTGGAAAAGATCATTCTGATAAGGAGCTTAATATCTCAGAAAGAGAAATGTGCAGAGGATAACTATGGGGAACTGATTAATTTAGATGTAAGAATTTATTTGAGGGATTTTATGTTTTATCTTTTTAAAAAATATTTATTTAAATTCAATTTAGTTGGCATACAGTGTAGTATTGGTTTCAGGTAATTTTTGTGTTTTGAGTTTTGTGAAAGTATAAAGGTAAAGTGGAATTTTCCTTAAAAGGTTTTAATCATCAAATATGTCAGCAATCTACGTACTTTCATATAAAATTTTATGACATTAAAAAAAATGTACTTTGTCTAGAAACCTAAAAAAAGAAAAAGAATTTGTTTAAGGCAGCTACATGAAGATACTGAGGCTATTTATCCTGCCTTAGATAGCTCCTTTCAGCAAGAAAACAAGGTAAAAAGTAAGAGGCTAGATCTACAATTATAGCTTTCTGTATTCACTGTTCATGTACTTTGTACACCCCAGATCACCTCTATGCTGCTGGTTATGATAAAGAGAAAGTGTTCCTTGAGGATAGTTCCTCAATGGAATCTTGAAGCCACAGTTGGGAAATGAGAAGGTAACCCTTCCTAGGATCTGAACTCTGTTGTTTCTCCAAATCCTCTCATGACTTGCCTGTTTGCTTCCTCTTCTGAGACTTTCAAAAACTTGACTTAATGGTGTCTGAATTCATAAAAAAATGTATAAGGGCAAGAAGAGCTGTTTCTTCTCTAAGACCAGTTTTCCCAGGCTCTTCCAGAAGTGCTAAAATTGGGGGGTGCCTGGGTGGCTCAGTCGGTTAAGTGTCTGACTTTGGCGCCAGTCATGATCTCGCAGTTCATGAGTTCAAGCCCCATGTTGGGCTCTGTGCTGACAGCTCAGAGCCTGGAGCCTGCCTCAGATTCTGTGTTTCCCTCTCTCTCTGCCCCTCTCCTGCTTGTGCGTTCTTTCTCTCTCTCTGTCTTAAAAACAAATAAACATAAAGTTAAAAAAAAAGAAGTGCTGAAATTGGGGTTAGGGTGCCTTTACTTATATTCCAGTGGCCCAGGTACATGCAATGGCCATTAATCATGTTTCACTTTCCAGGTACTTAGAAATGGGGTAGGAGGGATCTTCAAACAGTGCTATGTCATGGACTATTTTGTATCATTAAATGTTTAGAAAAAGTCAGTAACAAAAATGTTTTGGATAAATCAGTCAGTCTTCTATGAAATATATTTCACATTCAATTGAAAACCAAAATAGGGAGAGTTTATTCTTAATAAATATATCTACACGAATTGAAATTCTAGGAGGTAGAGAAGATGGCAGTGTAGGAGGACGCTGGGCTCACCACGCATCCTGCTGATCACTTAGATTCCACCTACACCTGCCTAAATAACCCAGAAAACCACCAGAAGACTAGCAGAATGGAGTCTCTGGAGCCAAGCACAGACAAGATTCCCACGGAAGAGGGTAGGAAGGGTGGAGAGGCAGTGCGGGCTGCATGGACTGGTGGGAGGGAGCCAGGGCGGAGGGGCGGCCCGCCGGCCAAGCAGAGCACCCCGAGTTTGGCTTGCAAAAGCGGAGGGGCCGGAGGGACTGTGTTCTGACAGCAAGTGGGACTTAGCATCTGGGAGGTCATAAGTTAACAGCTCTGCTCAGAAAGTGGGAAGGCTGGAGGACAACGGGAGGGAGAGTTGCTGAGCCCCGGGATGACAGAGCTCAGTTTGGTGGGGAACAAAGGCGCTCACCAGCGCCATCTCCCTCGCCCATCCCCCAGCCAAAATCCCAAAGGGAACCAGTTCCTGCCAGGGAAATTGCGTGCTCTGCGCAAACACCCAACACTGTGCTTCTGCGGAACCACCCCTCCAGCAGCCGGTCTGACTCCCTCCTACTGCCACAGGGCCCCTCCTCAAATGGATCACCAAAGGAGAAGTGAGCTGAGCCTGCCCCTCCTGCCCCAGTGCACCTTGCCTACCCACCCCAGCTAATATGCCAGATCCCCAGCACCACAAGCCTGGCAGTGTGCAAGTAGCCCAGATGGGCCATGCCACCCCACAGTGAATCCCACCACTAGGAGAGGGGAAGAGAAGGCACACACCAGTATGACTGTGGCCCCAGTGGTGGGCTGGGGGCAGACATCAGGTCTAACTGCGGCCCCACCCACCAATGCCAGGTATACACCACAGCACAGGGGAAGTGCCCTGTAGGTCCGCACCACTCCAGGGACTATACAAAATGACGAAACGGAAGAATTCTCCTCAAAATAATCTCTAGGAAATAACAATAGCTAATGAACTGATCAAAAAGGATTTAAATAATATAACAGAAGGAAAATTTAGAATAATAGTCATAAAATTAATCGCTGGGCTTGAAAACAGTATAGAGAAGAGCAGAGAATCTCTTGCTACAGAGATCAAGGGACTAAGGAACAGTCACGAGGAGCTGAAAAATGCTTTAAACGAGATGCAAAATAAAATGGAAACGACCAGGGCTCAGATTGAAGAGGCAGAGGAGAAAATAGGTGAACTAGAAGATAAAATTATGGAAAAAGAGGAAGCTGAGAAAAAGAGAGATAAAAAAATCAAGGAGTATGAGGGGAAAATTAGAGAACTAAGTGATACACTAAAAAGAAATAATATACGCATAATTGGTATTCCAGAGGAGGAAGAGAGAGGGAAAGGTGCTGAAGGGGTACTTGAAGAAATTATAGCTGAGAACTTCCCTGAATGGGGCAAGAAAAAAGGCATTGAAATCCAAGAGGCACGGAGAACTCCCTTCAGACGTAACTTGAATCGATCTTCTGCACGACATATCATAGTGAAACTGGCAAAATACAAGGATAAACAGAAAATTCTGAAAGCAGCAAGGGATAAACGTGCCCTCACATATAAAGGGAGACCTATAAGACTCAGAACTGATCTCTTTTTTGAAACTTGGCAGGCCAGAAAGGATTGGCACGAGATCTTCAATGTGTTGAACAGAAAAAAATATGCAGCCGAGAATCCGTTATCCAGCAAGTCTGTCATTTAGAATAGAAGGAGAGATAAAGGTCTTCCCAAACAAACAAAAACTGAAGGAATTTGTCACCACGAAACCAGCCCTACAAGAGATCCGAAGGGGGATCCTGTGAGACAAAGTACCAGAGACATCGCTACAAGCATAAAACATACAGACATCACAATGACTCTAAACCCGTATCTTTCTATAATAACACTGAATGTAAATGGATTAAATGTGCCAACCGAAAGACATAAGGTATCAGAATGGATAAAAAAAAAAACAAGACCCATCTATTTGCTGTCTACAAGAGACTCATTTTAGACCTGAGCACACCTTCAGATTGAGAAGGAGGGGATGGAGAAATATTTATCATGCTACAGGAAGGCAAAGAAAGCTGGGGTAGCCATACTTATATCAGAAAAACTAGACTTTAAATTAAAGGCTGTAACAAGAGATGAAGAAGGGCATTATATAATAATTACAGGGTCTATCCATCAGGAAGAACTCACAATTATAAATGTCTATGCGCCAAATACGGGAGCCCCCAAATATATAAAACAGTTACTCATAAACATAAGCAACCTTATTGACAAGAATGTGGTCATTGCAGGGGACTTTAACACCCCACTTACAGAAATGGATAGATCATCTAGACACATGGTCAAAGAAGAAACAAGGGCCCTGAATGATACATTGGATCAGATGGACTTGACAGATGTATTTAGAACTCTGCATCCCAAAGCAACAGAATATACTTTCTTCTCGAGTGCACATGGAACATTCTCCAAGATAGATCACATACTGGGTCACAAAACATCCCTTCATAAGTATACAAGAATTGAAATTATACCACGCATACTTTCAGACCACAGTGCTATGAAGCTTGAAATCAACCACAGGAAAAGAGTCTGGAAAACCTCCAAAAGCATGGAGGTTAAAGAACAGCCTACTAAAGAATGAGTGGGTCAACCAGGCAATTAGAGAAGAGATTAAAAAATATATGGAAACAAACGAAAATGAAAATACAACAATCCAAACACTTTGGGATGCAGCGAAGGCAGTCCTGAGAGGAAAATACATCGCAATCCAGGCCTATCTCAAGAAACAAGAAAAATCCCAAATACAAAATCTAACAGCACACCTAAAGGAAATAGAAGCAGAACAGCAAAGGCAACCTAAACCCACCAGAAGAAGAGAAATAATAAAGATCAGAGCAGAAATAAACAATATAGAATCTAAAAAATCTGTAGAGCAGATCAACGAAACCAAGAGCTGGTTTTCTGAAAAAATAAACAAAATTGACAAACTTCTAGCGAGGCTTCTCAAAAAGAAAAGGGAGATGACCCAAATAGATAAAATCATGAATGCAAATGGAATTATTACAACCAATCCCTCAGAGATAGAAGCAATTACCAGGGAATACTATGAAAAATTATATGCCAACAAATTGGACAACCTGGAAGAAATGGACAAATTCCTAAACACCCACACTCTTCCAAAACTCAATCAGGAGGAAATAGAAAGCTTGAACAGACCCATAACCAGCGAAGAAATTGAATCGGTTATCAAAAATCTCCCAACAGATAAGAGGCCAGGACCAGATGGCTTCCCAGGGGAGTTCTATCAGACGATTAAAGCAGAGATAATACCTATCCTTCTCAAGCTATTCCAAGAAATAGAAATGGAAGAAAAACTTCCAGACTCATTCTATGAAGTCAGTATTACCTTGATTCCTAAACCAGACAAAGACCCAGTAAAAAAAGAGAACTACAGGCCAATATCCCTGATGAATATGGATGCAAAAATTCTCAGTAAGATACTAGCAAATCCAATTCAACGGAATATAAAAAGAATTATTCACCATGATCAAGTGGGATTCATTCCTGGGATGCAGGGCTGGTTCAACATTCGCAAATCAATCAATGTGATACATCACATTAATAAAAAAAAAAAAGAGAAGAACCATACGGTCCTATCAATCGATGCAGAAAAGGCCTTTGACAAAATCCAGCACCCTTTCTTAATAAAAACCCTTGAGAAAGTCGGGATAGAAGGAACATACTTAAAGATCATAAAAGCCATTTATGAAAAGCCCACAGCTAACATCATCCTCAATGGGGAAAAACAGAACTTTTTCCCTGAGATCAGGAACATGACAGGGATGCCCACTCTCACCGCTGTTGTATAACATAGTGTTGGAAGTTCTAGCATCAGCAATCAGACAACAAAAGGAAATCAAAGGCATTAAAATTGGCAAAGATGAAGTCAAGCTTTCGCTTTTTGCAGATGACATGATATTATACATGGAAAATCCGATAGACTCCACCAAAGTCTGCTAGAACTGATATATGAATTCAGCAAAGTTGCAGGATACAAAATCAATGTACAGAAATCCGTTGCATTCTTATACACTAACAATGAAGCAACAGAAAGACAAAGAAAGAAACTGATCCCATTCACAATTGCACCAAGAAGCATAAAATACCTAGGAATAAATCTAACCAAAGATGTAAAAGATCTGTATGCTGAAAACTGTAGAAAGCTTATGAAGGTAATTGAAGAAGATATAAAGAAATGGAAAGACATTCCCTGCTCATGGATTGGAAGAATAAATATTGTCAAAATGTCAAAACTACCCAAAGCTATCTACACATTCAATGCAATCCCAATCAAAATTGCACCAGCATTCTTCTCGAAACTAGAACAAGCCATCCTAAAATTCATATGGAACCACAAAAGGCCCCAAATAGCCAAAGTAATTTTGAAGAAGAAGACCAAAGCAGGAGGCATCACAATCCCAGACTTTAGCCTCTACTACAAAGCTGTAATCATCAAGACAGCATGGTATTGGCACAAAAACAGACACATAGACCAATGGAATAGAATAGAAACACCAGAGGTAGACCCAAAACGTATGGCCAACTCATCTTTGACAAAGCAGGAAAGAACATCCAATGGAAAAAAGACAGTCTCTTTAACAAATTGTGCTGGGAGAACTGGACAGAAACATGCAGAAGGTTGAAACTTGACCACTTTCTCACACCATTCACAAAAATAAACTGAAAATGGATAAAGGACCTGAATGTGAAACAGAAAACCATGAAAACCCTAGAGGAGAAAGCAGGAAAAGACCTCTCTGACCTCAGCCGTAGCAATCTCTTACTTGACACATCCCCAAAGGCAAGGGAATTAAAAGCAAAAATGAATTACTGGGACCTTATAGAGATAAAAAGCTTCTGCACAGCAAAGGAAACAACCAACAAAACTAAAAGGCAACCAACGGAATAGGAAAAGATATTTGCAAATGACATATCGGACAAAGGGCTAGTATCCAAAATCTATAAAGAGCTCACCAAACTCCACACTCGAAAAACAAATAACCCAGTGAAGAAATGGGCAGAAAACATGAATAGACACTTCTCTAAAGAAGACATCCGGATGGCCAACAGGCACATGAAAAGATGCTCAATGTCGCTCCTCATCAGGGAAATACAAATCAAAACCACACTCAGCTATCACCTCACGCCAGTCAGTGGCCAAAATGAACAAATCAGGAGACTATAGATGCTGGAGAGGATGTGGAGAAACGGGAACCCTCTTGCACTGTTGGTGGGAATGCAAATTGGTGCAGCCACTCTGGAAAGCAGTGTTCCTCAGAAAATTAAAAATAGACCTACCCTATGACCCAGCAATAGCACTGCTAGGCATTTACCCAAGGGATACAGGAGTACTGATGCATAGGGGCACTTGTACCTCAATGTTTATAGCAGCACTCTCAACAATAGCCAAATTATGGAAAGAGCCTAAATGTCCATCAACTGATGAATGGATAAAGAAATTGTGGTTTATATACGCAATGCAATACTACATGGCAATGAGAAAGAATGAAATATGGCCTTTTGTAGCAACATGGATGGAACTGGAGAGTGTGATGCTAAGTGAAATAAGCCATACAGAGAAAGACAGATGTCATATGGTTTCACTCTCATGTGGATCCTGAGAAACTTAACAGAAACCCATGGGGGAGGAGAAGGAAAAAAAAGAAAAGGAGGTTAGAGTGGGAGAGAGCCAAAGCATATGAGACTCTTAAAAAAGTGAGAACAAACTGAGGGTTGATGGGAGGTGGGAGGGAGGGGAGGGTGGGTGATGGGTATTGAGGAGGGCACCTTTTGGTATGAGCACTGGGTGTTGTATGGAAACCAATTTCACAATAAATTTCATATACTGAAAAAAAAAGAATTGAAATTCTAAGAAAGTAACAAGAAACAGATGGTCCCTGATGCTCTAAAGAAGCTTTCATGAGGAAAAATATATTACAGATTCCAGGATCATTAAGTATGCACAAGATGTGTCTCAAAAAGGAAAAAAGTGTTAATCCTGAGAGGAGTTGCTTTATTGTAAAACAAGGGTTTAGTGTTTGTAGAGTAGGGGAGTTGTCCAATGTGCTTATTTTGGGGATACTGAGACATCTTCTGTTACAATCCAATTTATGGCACTTCCTGGATTAAAAACGTTGTTTGAAAATATAAATTTTCACCATGGCCTGAGCCTTTCTTTTTCTTATCAGAAGTAAATAACTTCTATTTCTCTTTTTCTCTACCCTTTTCTTTCCCTTCTCCTTTTTCCTACTTGTTCACTTCCTTTATCTCTCCTCCTGTTGCATCCTCTCAATCTTCCTTCTCTTTCTTGTGCTTTCACTATTTAACTTCATATCTCTGGCTGTATAACAGAGCTAGTGATGGTACTTGTATTTTTATTTCATGCTAAATCTCTGTGCCTGACGCTTATGAGGAAAGCTGCTAGAATTTGAAGTATTTCAAGAGTAAGAAAGGGTAAGATTAGAAACAAAATTCAAGAGGTTGATTCTTTCAATACCTTCTGGGATTCTCCAGTATGGCAGATTCATTACTTTGTGAGATGATAACCGATTGTGTCTGAAGAGTTTGAAAGAGTGATTTAGATCATGTCTGTTACCTGTCACCATACAGTATCTCAGGAAGTACCATAAAATGAAACAGTATAGCTGTGCCAATGATGATTATTCAGGTTGCCATTTCATCTTGGTCAGAAAAAATTGAACAGCCAACATTAGATAATGTTTCTTATTTAACACCACATTGTTTATTTATTAAAGTCATTAATTTATCCTAACTGCTTAGTTAGATTAATTTTGTTGATTATATATACTCATAAAACTACTGAAAAAACATGATACATAATATTTTCTTTTATGTAACTCTTCCCTTCCTAATAAGATACCTATACTCTTGAGTTTCATCACCATAGATTAGATTTGATTGTTCTTCAACTTCATATAACTGAAATCACATAGCATGTATTCTTTCGTGGCTGGCTTATCTCGCTCAGAATAATGTTTCTGATATTCAACCATGTTATTCCATTATTATTATTGCTAAGTAGTATCCCAATATATGGATATTCCAAAGTTTGGTTATTTACTCTTCAGTCGATGAATATTTGAGTTGTTTTCAGTTTTCAACTGTTATGAATAAGGCTGGTATAAGTATTCTTGCACAATTCATTCGTAGACCCACCTTTTAACCTTTTTTTGGTAAATAGCTATGAGTGAAATTGGTAAGATATGTACCTTATTAAAAAAAAAAATCTGTCGTGGTACCTGGGTGGCTCAGTCATATGAGTATCTGACTCAGGTCATGATCTCAAGGTTTTGGAGTTCAAGCCCCACAATGGGCTTGCTTCTGTCAGCACAAAGTCCACTTTGGATCCTCTGTTCCCCTCTCTTTTCCCCTCCCCCCGCTCATGCACTCTTTCTCTGACTCAAAAACAAATAAACATTAAAAAAATCTGTCAAAGAATTTGCCAAAGTAAATATTTCATTTAAATCCCTCAGCTATGTATGAAAGCTCTAGTAAATTCACATGCTTCACAGGGTATGATATTGTTAGCACTTAAAAAAAAATATTTTAGTGATTTTAGTTGGTTGGAAATGTTAATTCATTGTGGTTTTAATTTGCATTACCCTGATAAATAATAATGCTGAATATGATTTCATGTGCTTATTGCTTATTCATATGTCTTCTTCTGTGAAAAGTTTGTTTGAATTTTGTTCCCATTTTCACTTATTTTTTAATGCAATAATTGTTGAATTATATAAAAAGAATGACTCTTCATATTTTATGTCTACATATATCTATATCTATATCTATATCTATATCTATATCTGTATCTATCTACATATTTTCCCAATTGTTATTTGCTTATTTAGTTTTAATAATATATTTTGATAAGCAGATAATGTAATAAAAATGAAGTGTATATATATGTGTATATATGTATATGTATATATATACATACATATATATGTATATATGTATACATATATGTATATATGTATACATATATACATATACATGTATATATACATGTATACATATATGTATATATGTATACATGTATATATGTATGTATGTATATATATATATATACATATACATATATACACATATATACATATATTTCTTGCTTTTCGGTTAAAGTCTTTGGTGTCTCTTCTGATAAGAAGTTAATATCCAAAATATTTAAGGGTGTCTCTCAAACAAAGAAGTGTAGAAGCCAAAGGACTTTGAACACCAGAGCTTGGGAGGAAAAGAGACTGAATCTACTAGGAAGAAAATGGAAAGCTGGAGAAAAGATAGGTGGGTAACTGCAAACTGGAGGAGATTAAAAAAAAGGCTGCGTGGGCACAGAGGGGAGGGGCCCCCTTCAAGGGAGAGACAAAAGGGAAGAGAAAGAGTGGCTAGGGAAGTGTTGGGCTGTATCTGGACAGGAGAAAGACCTCGGACTGAGACTGAGAGGGATCCGATCTGTAACCGCAGGGCTTTTTTTGGACTGGAGGAGGGTAGCCAGACCTGGGTGTGGTTGTGTGTCAGGGGCTCAGTCCGCAGCTGGAGAAAGTGGCTCCCTCCTTCCCTAGAGGACTGCATAATAGTATAGGACCTGCCTGAATCCGCCACTCCCCCCCCCCCCACCCCCGGGTGCAGTGGTTGGGCTGAGGGTGAAGTCCGCAGGAGGAAAAGGCTGCCATCTCCCTTGAGTGCTGTGGGAAAAGACAAAGCCTGACTGTGTCCACCACCCTGGGGGCTCACAGGGATGGCAGTGGCTCAGTCCGCATTAGGAGAAGGCGGTCCTCCCTGAAGTGCTGTGGCACAGACAAAGCCAGCTGGGACCACGTATCACCACACTGAAAGGCACTTCCCCAGGGCCAGAGTGCCCGGAGTGGAATGTTGAATCCTAGCCAAGCACAGGGTTAGGGGAGTTGGTGGAGAGAGAAGGACCACCCCATCTGTGCCCAGGGCACAGTAAGGATGACTCAAACTGAGTCCACTGGTCCAGCTCCATGGAGAAGAGACTGGGAATCACCATTTCCCCCCTGCTCCACCACCACCAAGGCAGGGCCTCAGGGATCACTATCAGGCCCATAATGGAGGTGGGTTCAGATTATGCCAAACCACGCCCATTTGCACTGGGTAACTGCATATTCACCAGAGCAGCACAGACCCTGCTGTCAGCTACTCCCCACAAGCCATGCAGCATTGTCTAGATTAACTCTAGGTCAATTCTGGATATGTAGATATATCCCCCCCCCCCCATTTCGCTTCCTTATTTCTTCCCTCACCTAGGCTGGTTACTCTGGTTATTAGAATGTCTAAACAGACATATTTAATCCATTTTCTTGATACATCTCCTTATCTACACTCCCTTCTCTCTTGAATAATCAAGCCATATAGTTTCTCTGTCTGGGTAACTTTATCTTCCTTTCATTTTCCCTGCCTCCTTCTTTATTTTCCTTTCTCTGTCTCCGGATTAAGCCTTTTACTATCTGCCTAATCAATGTTTATTTCCCCCACCCCCACCCTGCTCCTGTCATTTCTTTCTCTGTATGTGCTCTTCCATTAGCACCACCTCCACCCTCTTTACTTGTAGTCAGTGTTTTGGGGCTTTTTGTTTTTAGTCTTTAGGTTTTTGTTTTTGTTTATTTGTTTGTTTGTGTTATTTGTGTGTTTGCGTGTTTTTGTCTCCTGTTTCTCTGTTTTCCTTTACAGGGCTACTCCAAGGAACAAATCAGAGCACACCTGGTGGAGGGTACAAAATATTATTATGAGTAGGGTAATAAAATAACCAAAGTCACAACAACAGAGAGCAAGTAACAATCCTTGAAAAAACACCTCCTGAAGGGCCAGGCCACGGACAGTGTACAACCCTCCTTTAATATAGCAGTGCTGACAGGTGCAGAGCACACAAGCTTTTAAAATGCATAAGGGACAGAAAACTAGTCAAAATGATTAAATGGAAGAATTCTCCTCAAAAGAAATTCCAGGAAGTAGCGACAGCTAATTGATCAAAACAGATTTAACCAATATAATAGAACGAGAATTTAGAATAATAGTCATAAAATTAATCGCTCGGTGGGAAAAGAGCATACAGCACAGCAGAGAATCTATTGCTCCAGAGATTGAGGGACTAAAAATAGTCATGAGGAATTAAAAAATGCTATAAATGAGGTGCAAAATAAAATGAGGGTGGCTGCAGTGAGGATTGAGGAAGCAGAGGAGAGAATAGGTGAATTAGAATATAAGGGGTGCCTGGGTGGCTCAATCGGTTAAGCGGCCGACTTTGGCTCAGGTCATGATCTTGCGGTCCGTGAGTTCAAGCCCCGCATCGGGCTCTGTGCTGACAGCTCAGAGCCTAGCACCTGTTTCAGATTCTGTGTCTCCCTCTCTCTGATCCTCTCCCATTCATGCTCTGTCTCTCTCTGTCTCAAAAATAAATAAAAGTTTAAAAAAAAGAATATAAAATTATGGAAAAAGAGGAAGCTGAGAAAAAGAGAGATAAAAAAAATCCAGGAGTACGAGGGGAGAATTAGAGAAATAAGTGATGCAATCAAATGGAACAATATCCATATCATAGGAATTCCAGATGAAGATGAGGGAGAGAAAGGGGCTGAAAGTTTACTTAAACAAATCATAACTGAGAACTTCCATGATCTGGTGAAGGAAACAAGCATTGAAATCCAAGAGGCACAGAGAACTCCCTTCACACGTAACTTGAATCGATCTTTTGCACGACATATCATAGTGAAACTGTCAAAATACAAGGGTAAAGAGAGAAGTCTGAAAGCAGCTAGGGATAAACAGGCCCTAACATACAAATGTAGACACATAGGGTAGTAGTAGACCTTGCCAGGTGCTGAAACCTGGCAGACCAGGAAGGAATGGCAGGAAATCTTCAATGTGATGAACAGGTAAAATATGCAGCCAAGAATCCTTTACCCAGCAAGTCTGTCATTCAGAATAGAAGGAGAGATAAAGGTCTTCCCAAACAAAAAGTGAAGAAATTCATCACCACTAAGCCATCCCTATAAGAGATCCTAAGGGGGATTCTGTGAGTGAAACGTTGCAAAGACCACAATGTACTAGAGATATCACTACAAGCATGAAACCTACAGATAACACAATGACTCTAAACCCATATCTTTCTATAATAACACTGAATGTAAATGGACAAATGCTTGAACCAAAAGACATAGGGTATCTGGATCATATTGTTATCTGGATGGATAAAAAAACAACACCCATCTACTTGCTGTCTACAAGAGACTACTTTTAGACCTGAGGGAGGACACCTTCAGATTGAAAATGAGGGGTTGGAGAACTATTTATCTTGCTCCTGGAAGTCAAAGGAAATCTGGAGTCGCCATACATATATCAGACAAACTAGACTTTAAATTAAAGGCAGAAGATAAAGAAGGACATTATGAAATAATTACAGAGTCTATCCATCAGGAAGAGCTGATGCAAAAAATTGTCAACAAGATACTAGCAAAATGAATTCAACAGTATATAAAAAGAATTATTCACCATGATCAAGTGGGATTCATTCCTGGGTTGGAGGGATGGTTCTATGTTCACAAATCATGAATGTGATACATCACATTAATAAAAGAAAATATAAGAACCATATGATCCTGTTAATAGATGCAGAAAAAGCATTTGACAAAATACAGCATCCTTTCTTAATAAACACCCTCAAGAAAGTTGGGACTGAAGGAACATCCTTAAAATCATAAAAGCCATTTTTGAAAAGGTCACAGCTAATATCATCCTCAATGGGGAAAAACATAGCTTTCCCTCTGAGATCAGGAACACGACAACAATGTCCACACTCACCATTGTTGTTTAAGATAGGGTTGGAAGTTCTAGCATCAGCAATCAGACAACAAAAGGAAATCAAAGGCATCAAAATTGGCAAAGATGAAGTCAAGCTTTCACAGTTTGCAGATGACATGACAATATACATGGAAAACCTGAAAGACTCCACCAAAAGTCTGCTAGAACTGATACATGAATTCAGCAAAGTTGCAGGATACAAAATCAATGTACAGAAATCAGTTGCATTCTTATACACTAACAATGAAGCAACAGAAAGACAAATAAAGAAACTGATCCCATTCACAATTGCACCAAGAAGCATAAAATACCTAGGAATAAACCTAACCAAAGATGCAAAAGATCTGTATGCTGAAAACTATAGAAAGCTTATGAAGGTAATTGAAGAAGATACAAAGAAATGGAAAAACATTATGTGCTCATGGGTTGGAAGAATAAATATTGTCAAAATGTCAATACTACCCAAAGCAATCTACACATCCAATGCAATCCCAATCAAAATTGCACCAGCATTCTTCCCGAATCTAAAACAATGCTAAAATTTGTATGGAACTGCAAAATACCCCGAATAGCCAAAGTAATTTTGAAGAAGAGGACTAAAGCAGGAGGCATCACTATCCCAGACTTTAGTCTCTACCAGAAAGCTGTAATCAAGGCAGCATGGTATTGGCATAAAAACAGACACAAAAACCGATGGAATCGAACAGAGACTCCAGAATTGGAGCCACAAAAGTATGGCCAACTAATCTTTGACAAAGCAGGAAAGAGTATTCAATGGATAAAAGACAGTCTGTTTAATAAATGGCCCTGGGAGAACTGGATAGCAAAATGCAGAAGGTTGAAACTAGACCACTTTCTTACACCATTCACAAAAATAAACTCAAAATGGGTGAAGGACCTGAATGTGAGACAGGAAACCATCCAATCCCTAGAGAAGAAAGAAGGAAAAAACCTCTGACCTCAGCTGCAGCAATTTCTTACTTGACACATCTCCAAAGGCAAAGGAATTAAAAGCAAAAATGAACTATTGGGACCTCATAAATATAAAAAGCTTTTTCACTGCAAAGGAAACAATCAACAAAACTAAAGGGGAACCGATAGAATAGGGAAAGGGATTTGCAAATGACATATCATATAAAAGGCTAGTATCCAAAATGTATAAAGAACACACGAAGCTCCACACCCGAAAAACAAATAATCCAGTGAAGAAATGGGCAGAAGATATGAATAGACAATTTCTAAAGAAGACATCCAGATGGCAAACAGGCACATGAAAAGATGCTCAACGTCACTCCTCATCAGGGAAATACAAATCAAGACCCATCCTGAGATATCACCTCATGCCAGTCAGCTTGGCTAAAATGAACAAATCAGGAGACTATAGTTCCTAGAAAGGATGTGGAGATGGGAACCCTCTTGCACTGTTGGTGAGAATGCAAACTGGTACAGCCACTCTGGACAACAGTGTGGAGGTTCCTCAAAAAATTAAAAATTGATCTACCCTATGACACAGAAATAGCACTGTTAGGAATTTTCCCAAGGGATATGGGATCGCTGATGCATAGGGGCACTTGCACCCCAATGTTTATAGCAGCACTTTCAACAATAGCCAAATTATGGAAAGAGTCTAAATGTCCATCAACTGATGAATGGATAAAGAAATTGTGGTTTATATACACAGTGGAATACTACTTGGCAATGAGAAAGAATGAAATATGGCCTTTTGTAGCAACATGGATGGAACTGGAGAGTGTGATGCTAAGTGAAATAAGCCATACAGAGAAAGACAGATATCATATGGTTTCACTCTTATGTGGATCCTGAGAAACTTAACAGAAGTCCATGGGGGAGGAGAAGAAAAAAAAGAGGTTAGAGAGGGATGGAGCCAAAGCATAAGAGACTCTTAAAAACTGAGAACAAACTGAGGGTTGATGGGGGGTGGGAGATAGGTATTGAGGAGGGCACCTTTTGGGATGAGCACTGGGTGTTGTATGGAAACCAATTTGACAATAAATTTCATATAAAAATAAAATCATTTATAAAAAATAATATTAAAAATGTGACAAAACCAAATGCTGGTGAGGAGGTGTAGCAACAGGAACTCTCATTCATCGTTGGTGGGGAAAAAAAATGGTAGTCACTTTGAAAGACAGTTTGGGGGCACCTGGACCGCTCAGTCGGTTAAGCATCCTACTTTGGCTGGGGTCATGATCTCACCGCTCAGCTGGTGAGTTCTGTGTAGGGCTCTGTGCTGACAGCTCAGAGCCTGGAGCCTGCTTGGGATTCTGTCTCTCTCCCTTTACCCTTCCCCCTCCTCTGTCTCTCTGTCTCTCTCTCAAATATAAATAAATGTTAACAATTAAAACAAAAAAAGAAAGACAGTTTGGCAGTTTTCTTACAACTTTAAAATAGTTTCATCACACAATACAACAATATTGTTCCCAGCTATTGTCCCAAATGAGTTGAAAACTTAGGTCCACAAAAACCCTACACGTTAATATTTATAGCAAGTTTATGCATAATTACCAAAATTGGGAGCATTCAGAATATCCTTTAATAGGTGAATGGATAAACACACAGCTGTAATTCATATAATGGAGTATTATTTAGTAATAATAAAATGATTTATTATGAAGGTATATTATTAAGTGCATAATTCTTAGTGAAAGAAACCAATCTGAAAAGGCTACTTATAGTATTGTTCTGATCAAATTACATTCTTGAGAAATCATATCTATCAAGACAGGTTTTATTTTATTTTATTTTATTTTATTTTATTTTATTTTATTTTAAATTTTTATTTTATTTTTTTATTTTAGAGAAGGGGGGAGGAGCAGAGGAAAAGAGACAGAATCTTAAGCAGGCTTCATGCTCATCTCAGAGCCCAATTCAGGGCTCAATCCCATGATGCTGGGATCATGGCCTGAGCTGAAATCAAGAGTTGGATGCTCAACCAACTGAGTCATCCATGTGCCCAAGACAGGTTTTAGATCAGTGCTTTCCAGTGGATTGAGGGAGAGGGGAAGTGTACTACAGGGGAGTTTTAGAACAGTGAAACTCTTTTGTATGAAATGGTAATTGGTGGATAGATGATATCATGTAGTTCTCTAAATGCATAGAATGTTTAATGCAAACTGCACACTCTAATGTAAACTATGGACATTAGTTAATAATTATATACCCATAATTATTCACCAATTGTAACATATGTAGTACACTAATGTAAAGTGTAAAGTGCTAATAATATGGAACACTCTGACAGGGAGGGTGTGAGTGTATGGAATCTCCCTGTATCCTCTGCTCAATTTTCTATAAACTTAAAATTGCCTTAAAAATAAAATCTATTAATTAAAATAAACTTTATTATAAAGACACAGTTTTAATTATTTTCACATTAAATGCCTCTTTTTGTTTTATTTTATCTTCTCTTTTGAAGAGGGTTATGCAAGAGCTGAATGCATGTACATAGGCCAACCACTGGGCCTGAAAAGGGATGCAGACTGTTGAGATTAGGGGCAGAGTAACTGCTTGGGAGTAGAGCAAGGGAGAAGCTTTACTAGGATTGCTGTTTATGTGAACAGGGGCTTGGAATCATATATGCCTTTGTTAGGATTTCTCCCTACAGTATTATCCAGGTTTAGAGCCAGTTATCATTGTTTGTACATCAGCCTTTTCTTTATGTTGAGTTCAGCCATGGTCCGTGCTGGTGATAAGTTGGACAGTTAATAGTAGCCCTTGGGCCCCTTCACATTTCTTCCATCCCTGTAGGCAAGACTATGTTCTTCTTGGACTTGATCTTTGAAGAGCCCTGGCTTGCATGGGGACACCTCTCAGGAGTGGTACACCTCCATTGTATTGGAAATGACCTGGGATCTATGGAGGAAGACAGATCTGGAGGAAACCCACAGGAAAGAAAAATAACTCTATCTTATGATTCCCATGACCTGGTTGTCATTACTCATAGTGTTTTGTTCCCTTTGTTTTTCTCTGGGCTGTTAGTAAAGTCTTGTTTAAAAATTCCTGCCAGAGCTCAAGTGTTCAAAACTAGATTAAAATCATTAAATGGACTACAACACCCCCTAAAACAAGAACAGGGCCAGAAGCAACAATTAGAGAAATCCTTAGATGATATGAATCACAGAAGAAGAGAGGAGGCCTGTGAGGCTCAGTGTCTGCATGGGGAGACTCTCCCTCCATAGCTGACCTTGGAGAATAGAGTCTCTCTTCCAAGGTGGAGGGAGGGATACAGAAGCTGGAAGCTAGTCAGGCTTGATGCCCCAAGAGATGTGAAGGACAGTGGTCCTGGGGCAGTTGTGTTAGGGTTACTTTGGCAACCTTTACCTGCCACCCATATATTCTAATTACCTTCAGGTCAAGTTGTTCTGAGCAAGGAAAAGCCAAGAATCTCTGTTCTTTTCTCTTTTCTAAAGAATTCATTTTCCTTAGTTAAAGCTAAGAATCTCTATAACACACTGTCAATCCTAACTAAAGGCTTTTTAACTCTGGAATAAAACTTCTCAGATCCTCCTTTGGAGGTGATGCTGACATTAAAAATTTCAACCCATTGTAAGGACTAAAACCTTACCTATCAAGTTAAATAAACAAGCAGTAGATGTCTTAATACATTTTCCTTGGAGAGTTGCCAGAATTCATTTGTCCTTCTCAGTTTTGTAAAATGTAATAATAAAACACTTGGGATTATGCAGCAAAAGAAACTTCCAGGCACACTTATTATTGAATAATAAATGAGTCTCATGTTTTTCATTCCTTTAAGTATTCTGTAGCAAGGCAATCTGGATATTTGAATGGAGGACAAAAATCAATAAAGTGGGCTGGAAGAGGAGCCAAAGGCTGAATGAATTAGGCTGGAGATTTTAAACCATGTTCTGGAACCCTACAGCTTTGAAAATAAATTTATCTTATGAAACTATTTTAATGTAAAAATCATAATACTACTAGAACTTGACTGACATGGTATTAACTGTGTAGATCAATTTGGTTTTCTTTAATTTCTCAACAGTGTTGTATAGTGTTTAGTGTACAGGCTTATACACATTTTATTAATGTGTGTGATATTTAAAAAAAATAATGTTTCTTTATTCCTGAAAGAGAAAGAAAGAGAGAATGAGCAGGGGTGGGCAGAGAGAGAGGGAGACAAAGAATCTGAAGCAGGCTCCAGGCTCTGAGCTATCAGCACAGAGCCCAACACAGGGCTTGAACTTGTGAACTGCGAGATCATAACCTGAGCTGAAGTCAGACGGTTAACCCACTGAGCCACCCAGGCACCCCCATGTGTGTGTGATTTTAATGATGCTGCTCTAAAGGGAATTTTAAAATATAAACTTCCATAATTTAAATATAAATTTAAATTTAATATAAATTCAATTTTCCATAATTTCAAAATATATTATTTGCTAGTTTTTACTTAATATTTTGTGGCTTTTAATTACATTTATGATTAATGTATCATTAAGCTTATTTTATGCCATTTTGAAAAAAAACCCTGTTCTGAAGTGCAGTGGTTTAAAGGCAATGCTGATGTGCACTGGAGTTCTTTCCCTTGATTTAGTCATGCTTATATCCAGAAGCTGTGCTTAGGCTCACATCTCTAGTGGGTGTCTGTGGGTTGCCTTTTGACTCACCTGAATTACAGAATGTGAGCTGGCATCACACTGGGGTGCCGGCAATAAAGTTTCTCTTTTAAGACACTATTCTCCAAGTGCTCCAAGGTTCCTCCTCCTCTCTATCCTTCAACCTACCCCATGCCCTTCGCTACAAGTACCTCCCTGGCAGTAGGCTGGCTTTCCTTCTCAGGCCATTTTTTTTTCCCTGGAGGAGGGACTTGTATTTGGCACATCCCCTCTTATTACCATTCTTTTCTATATCCTCAAATTCAAGCCTTTGTATTCACTCTGTCACTGACAATTCTCTCTCTCTGACAATTTTGTCTCTCTTCTTTCCTCACAAAGTCCTTGATGGCCTTTGAAAAACACCTCTCTGGTCCTTCAGCTCTGGAGTCCAAAACATTAGCAATAGAAAAACATGGCACTTTTAGAGTATCCTAGGAATTGTTGGACTTCCTGGAAAATGGGACTAATGACTTCTGTAGAGAAAGGGTGGGGTCCATATTGTTAAAAAATGTGCTACAGCACACATAAAAACAAACACTTGCATTGGAATTTTGTTGTTTGAGAGAGCAACAGAGAACAAAACCTGATGTCAAATTTGGACTCTATCACTTTCCAATATGTGGACAAGTCATTTTACCATGAACCCTAGGATCTTCTTTTGTAACTTGAAAAATAATGTCCCATTAGTCAGGATTAGTCTATATCAGTTGTATGATTCTGATTGCAGAATTCATCCTTGGAATCCCTATAAAGGCAGGATTTCTTTCTCTAATCCTTGTCATTATAAACACTATTACCTACTCTATTTTTCAAAAGAATGTCCTTATAAAATTAAATGAGAATAGGGGCACCTGGGTGGCTCAGTTGGTTAAGCAACTGACTCTTGGTTTCAACTCAGGTCACGATCTCAAGGTTCGTGAATTTGAGCCCTGCATCGGGGCTGACAGCATGGAGCTTCTTGAAATTCTCTCTCCCTCTATCTCTGCCCCTCCCCTGTTTGTGAGCTCTGTCTCTCTCACACACACAAATAAATAAATAAATAAATATTTAAAAATAAATAAAATTAAGAAGGAGTATTATATAATATTTATCAGATGCCTATAATCTGCTGGGTTGTTTATACATGTACATTATCTTTAACCTTTGGTAGTGTATGGTAGACATGGGCACACACTGACCATATCTCCCTTCAGGAACAATTATTTCTCAGTTATGAATAGTGAGGTCAGTAGACAATCTCCAGATTTCTGTTCCTTTGGGTCTGCCTCAGCAGAAGCCCACCTGGCTCCAGATTATACACTTTTCTGCAGTAGTCCACATCCAATGACTGAGTGATATAGAGACATAAAGGTCCAACAATTTTGGCACAATATAAGACAACTCTGATCATCAGTATTCATTCCAGAGCTTCCAATTGGATAGTGCAAGAGTCTGCTGAGCCATGTCACAATTCAATGTTTTCCCCTGTCCAATCCTGCTTTCTCCTCTCTCCTTTCACAAGTACTGACCCTTGATAACCATCTTATATCCCAAGCATGTCTCAGATTCTGCTTTTGGAGAAACTTAACAGTTACAGTTGGTACTTGGTATGTCCTGAGAAGGTAAGAGAAGGGACTTTGGAGCTGGATCACTCACAGTCCTGTTGGCAATGAGGTGGTGGCAGACAGATGACAATTAGTCTCTGACACCAGGTGGTAGTCCATATGTTAAAATTTTCACAGGAGGTGAGACCAGGGTTGTGTACCAGTGGAAGAGATTTTTTTTCATTTTTTAGTTTTTGTTTTTGTTTTAATTTCAGGTATACAACAAATGGAGAAAATAGTAGTATTTTGCATGAAGAGATTGTATGGCCATTTCAAAGTGAATGCACTTGAGAGATGCACTTGAGAGATATTATGAACATCTGGGTTAACTGAAAATGTAAAATAAAGAGTGACATCCAGAGGGCCTGACTGCAGGCAAAAAAAAAAAAATCTGTCAACTCCTGAAAAGTGATTCCTACCAAGGACCATACCCAGGACTTAATAGAATGTATAAACTTCAAATATGACTAAACAGCCAAGCAAGTGAGGTCTGTTATGTTGAGGCCAGCACTCTGATGGGGAAAATCATGGATATTAATGCCTGAGTTGGGAATATATGAACATATGACCCAAAGATTTTGACTAATTTAAGCAAGATTTTGACTAGTTTCTCTAAACCATTTGTGCCTATACACATGGCCTGTGTCTCTCATTTCAGAGCTAGTACTGATCCTTACTGGAATTGGATGCAGAAATCATGTGCCACCCTCCTCATAATTTACTCACGGCATAATAAAATTGAGGATATGCTCAGTCAGAAAATAGAGGTAAGGGCCTCTACTCCTCAATTCTCCATATCCTAGCCATTATGTACCAGACAAAACTGGGGAGAGCACATGGGACTGAGTTCCAAGAGTGTTTTGCCAAGGGGCTGGAGCATTTAACTTGATAGGGAAAGTATATTGACTTGGGGTTTAACATCCTAGCAAAGACCCCAGGAGTTAGTGTGAACTTGCTGCAAGGATAGCACCTAGAAACATGGGAAAGTGATGACCAAAATTTCCCTAGAAGACAGTGGGGAAAAGGGTTAAAAGCCTTAGAGAAATGGAACTGTTGGAGTAGATATACTGTGTATGGTTGGAAGAGCCAGTGGAAATTATTTCCCAAGAGAATTTCAGAGTCCCCACCGTTTATCAAGGTACACTGTTCATAGGAATATTAGAACCACTGAAATTTTACTGGTATTTCTCCTCTGTAAAAAGGTGATTCTATAATAGAATTGGAATAACATGACCCTAAAATAATAGAGGCCATGTGGTCAGAAGCCATGGCATTGCAATTATTATCATGACTGGCAAAATGAGAATGACAGCCAAGGGGGCCTGATTCATAAACAGTTGTAGAAATGATTAATAGAGCCTGGCATCCCTAGAGGTCAAATAGATAGGCAGCTGACAAGGGTAATATTCAGTTCATACCAGCGAATGAGTTAAGGGTGAATGACTGGGAGGCTGAGGACAGTTACTTCAATAATATATTGTGATCCTTTGCCCAGGTTCCTGACCTGAATCAATTTTCAGATCTGAACGCACTGACAGAAGAGGTGGCTAATTTCCCAGAGGGAAGGACCCTGAAACACTGTAAAACACCTGACTACTCCAGTCCTTCCCCAAATGGATATTTATTAATTTACTTATGTATCTGTGCACTGAGGAAAAGGACCCAGCATTTTTAGGACTGTTGGACACAGAATCTAGTTGCCACAAATACTGGGAAATTTGAAGCATAATAATAGAGTGGTTCCTGATAATAACAAAGTCATGTCAAGTTCTGGCTTAGAGTGGGTCTACTGGCCATACAAGCCCATGTGATAGACATTTCTGCTATCCTCAAATGGATAATTGGTGTGGATATTCTTGGCATTAGTGTAATCTCCACATTGGATATAGTAAGAGCCATCCATGTTGATAAGCCAAGTGGAAACCTCTGAAACTCCTCTCTCTTTGGGAAGATAGATTTAAAAGATGCAAAGCAAAGCAAAAACAAACAAACAAACAAACAAACAAACAAACAAATTTCACATCCTGGTGTGAGGATTGCAGAGATTAGTGTCATTCTTAACGATCTAAAGGATGAAAGTGGTGGTCTTTATAATATTCCCACATAATGCTACGGTACCTGTTTGAAACAGAATGAATCCAGAAACATGACTGTAAATTATCACAAACTCAAACAGGTAATTTTCTCATTTGAAAGGGGTCAGATGTGCTACCTTTGCTAGAACATATTAATGAGGCTTTAGGTACGTGGCATGACATCAATGATTTGGCAAATGATTTTTTGTTTTGTTTTGTTTTAGGTTATTTTCTCTTTCTAATAAAAAGAGAATCAGACACAGTTCATATTCACATATGATGAATAGCAATATACATTTATAGTTTTCCATAAGATCTATGTTAACTCTCCTGTCCTTTGTCAGCATATAGTCCAAGAAGATCCAGACCATCTGGTCACCCCTTAGAACATCTCAGTGTTCCATTACATTAATGTGATATGTACGTTGGACCACATGGGTAAAAGCAGCTGACACACTAGAGACCTTGGTAAGACAAGCACAATTCAGAGACTTGGAGATAAATGCTGCAAATATTCAAGAGTCTTATACAAAAATTCAGGGGTCCCATGGCCATCCCTTCCACACAAAATACACATTATTGAATCTTGTACTCATTGTCTTGAAGAAGAAAGCATAGAATTTGATTGACTTCTTTGAGTTCAGAAAGCATCACATTTAACACCTAGGGATACTGCTCTGGCTCACACACCAGGAGTGAAAAAGACTGCTGGCTTTACTGGGGCCTAGAGCAGAAAAGCCTTTTGCAGTATGTACATGCTGTAGCTGAAGCAGCTCTGCTCTTTGGGCATATTATCCAACAGAACCACTGATGTTGGAGGTATGGAGGTGGGAAAAGCTGCTATATACCATGTCATTCGTGGTGAAAGGCACAAATGTTGAAAATGGACTTCTGGCATGCTGCTTGACCATGGTAGGGACAGATCACTTGAACCCATGGTCGGGTGAGCATGCAAGTGACCCCATTCAAGTGACCATGCATCCAAAACTGCCAACATGAGTTGAGTACCATTAAATCTACTATGCTATTAGAAACGAACAGGTGCCGCACTGATCCATTGAGAGGTAGAAGTCTAACATCCAAGAATTAAGCAGGAGCATAACCATAGGATATAAACAAACTGTATAACAAGTATCTCAGACCTCCATGAGAGGGAGCCAGTACTCCTTCAGCTCATTTTTTTGTTTTGTTTTGTGGAGGGATCATGTATGAATAGGTGAAGAAAGAGGAAAAAGTCTAAAATTTTGGTTCACAAATGGATTTGCTTAGTATATGAATATATGCCAAAAATGAATAGCAGCTGCATAATAGCTTTACATAAAGGTGGCCTTTGAAAACAATGACAAGGAGAGAGCTTCACAATAAAAAACATTGGGTGATGGTCATGATGGTTCACTTTTTGTAGAAAAAAAGTGGCATGGAGAAATTGTGGCCTATATAAATTATACATGATACATCATACATGCATACGTGGAAGCAATGGCAAAGGACCTACCTTGCTGATCTGAGACATAGAAAGAAAAATAATGGAAGATCAGGGTCTGAGACAGAGGTGATAGAGGCATAAGAATGCACATATTGGAGTATACAAGAAGTGCAAATATTTCTCCATCATATATTAAGGCTCATGAGAAAGTAGCTGCCATGGAAGAGACAGTAAACCAGCAACTAGATAAATGATTTACCCAGTTCACGTCACCAGACTCTGTCATCAGGCACCCAATGGAAATGGGTATAGCAATGAAAGGGCCACAGAAACAGAGACAGAGGCTATGCAAGGATCCAGCAGCATGAACTGCCATTCTAAACTCTTGAGCTTCTGTCTCTGTTGGATGTCCTAATGGTCTTAACAAAGACCAGTGGTGCACCCATAATGTGGCAACATTCCCTGAGGAAATCAACAGCCACCTGGTGGCAAGTCGACCACATTAGACCCCTTTCACTTTATATGCATGTTTCCAATGACCACTCCAAAGCTCCTTTTCACAATCCCTCACCTGGGAATTTATCAGATGGCTATATTTATAACATCAGCCATGAGATCAAAGTTTATTAACACTTATCCCAGAGGAGAAGAGGCAAAGCTTGTTGGTGGAATAACTTGTAAGGAACAGAATTGCAGAAATAAAAGTTATCTATGTGTTAAGTAGGGAGGAGCGACATTTCCTAGGAGTCTTACCCAGTTGGTCGAATTTGAATCCTAATGGATCCTTTAAAGATGACACCAAAAAGGAACTTGCTTTTCTTAGTTTATCATAGCATGCCATAAGGGTCACTTATCAACTTAACACATGGTATATCTAGGGTGTCAATTAAGGAGGGAAGGACCTGGGGAGAGGCAAGTATAAGGACCTTGCTAAGGTATCCCTGGTCAAAGGGGTATTATGTTAAGCAGTTGTCACCCAATATCACAAACTTGTATTCCCTTCTCATTACAAGGTAAGATGGTTTGTTCTCACAGGAACAGACAACATTATAAATATGATATCACATTTCCTGCCAGCAGTGGTGCTACACTGCCTGAGGACTCCTGAAGTGTCTGATCCACAGGCCTGAGGTCTCACATAATGTCATGTCCGGTAAGGTGGCTCACTTTACAGCATAGAGCTCACTGTATCGCATACCACACCACTCAAAAACTACTGGCTGGAGAGACTGCCAAAACAGCCTTCTAAAGGCATATCCAAAGTGGCAGCTTAGAGTCAAGGCTCTCTGATGATCAGATACTATCCTCCAGGTGCATTTAATCAGAGACCTTTATTTGGCACAATGTTGCCAAGAAGAAGAAAACATAGCTATCGGAACAATAGGTAGAAAGAAGAATGGCCCCACTTACCCTCATTTACAATGACCCAGTGGAGGATTTTGTGCTTGTTTTTCCCACTGTACTCTGTAGGTGTTGAGGCCATGGCTTCCAATGAGGATATGTTTTCTTCAGAAACACAGCAACACTTCCTGTGAATTATGAGCTATAGCTGCTTCCTGGACATGTTGAGATCCTCTTGTCCAGGGATCATCAGGCAAGAAAGGAGTCAGTGTGCTGCCAGAGATAATGGGTTCTAAACATCAGGAGAAGGAAGGTCTGACATTACATGATGTGGGCAGGATCCCAGGTGACCAGCTAGGTAATCTCTTGACCAATTGAAACTATTGATGGGTAGGGAAAACACCCTTGAACAACAGAATTACCCTACTAGCCTTTCTAGAAGGCTAGAAAGAGAAGTCCACCATAATTGTGGAAGAGCTGCTCCCCAAACATATGTGAAGTGGGTCTCAATAGTAAAAGGTATGAACTGTGGTAGAAACACAGATGAACTTTCCAAATCCCCCTTCAAAGAAGTGCTTGCTGTGTAGTATTAAAAATTATTAAAGAAGACAATTTAGGTGATACAAACAAACTTTATTAAATACTTGGAAAAGAAGTTCCCAAGACTCCAGAGAACTGCAAAATGCGATGGAATGCAGGAAGTGTTTATAGGATAAAGAATTAGAGACAAGAAAGTAAGTACAGAACTCAGAGTTGGTCAGGGCATTTGGGGACTGGCTGAGAGTATACTACCTTCCTGGTCAAATGGAGCATTTACATGGACACAAAAGTTATTTAAGTTTTGATTTGCTGACATGGCCCCAGGCAAGAGAAGCTCCATCTTAGTCCTACAAATTTATTTCAACAGTAGAATGAGGAGTACAGACTGCAAATAGTTCTGGTAGTCAGCTACTGCAAGGTTGCCCCATCTCACTCAAGGTCACCCTATTCCTGGGGCAGTCCACACATGATGACAGAGCATGGAAGTGTTGCAGTGGGAAAACTCTGACTCAGTCTTCCACTGACTCAAGAGACTCCTGCAGAATCCTGTGGACCCCATGGTGGGGAGAAAGGCCTGCATCAACCAGATAAAGGGTGCTGTGGGACACTGGCCCTGAGCCAAGATCACAACTGGAGAGGGAAGAGAGCAGGGTGTGGTGGGAAAACCCAGGCTTGATTTTAATCCTTGTGCTAACATTTAGGAGGTATGTGACATGTCGCATGCCAGAACAAATGAGCACAAATGGGCAATTGAACTAGAGGTGCTACCATTCACAAAAATTCTTCATTACATGGTGCTAAGAGAAATATATACTCAGTGACCCTGGTCAAAGAGAAGCAAGTCTTTCAACAATCATGCAGGAGTCTTCTGAGGAAGATATTCATGAATCATAAATTAGGGCAGGGGGCCCCAGGTGATACAAAATCAGGAAACACAGATTCTCCCTTTGGCCTAGGTTTCCCATTCTACAGTAATTTCCTTCCATTTGCTAGAATATCTTAATTTTCCCAAAGCTTCTTTTTGTGCAAATAAGCCAATTTTAAAATATGTGTGTTTTTCTTAATCACTTAAAGAATTTTAAAAGACATGCTTGTGATTATTTCCCAGATTGCCAGAATTTAGAAAAAAAAACTTTCAATAACTTATTCTTTTAATATCTTCAAGTGAAACCATTTTCAAGTACTTGCTTCTTCTTTTCTTTCAAATAATTTTTCATATGACACTAATGAATAACAATAATGGCTATAAGTATGATACTGATGAAATTACAATAATGATAACATATATTTATTATGCTATATGAATATACTGTATATTAATTAACACAAGGATACAATTATGATAATAAACATTTGCTAAGCCAATTTTGAAAATAGTGCCAAAGTCCATGGACTTTTTACTGATACAATGAATGAATAATATAGGTAATAAATCAGGTAATTGACCTAACATATTCAGATAAAGTGAAGCAAAGAAAATTTTAAGCACTAATTATACACGTAATTGCCCTTGATCTCTGCTTCTTTTTGTTGGTAAAGACCAAAATGCACTGGTAGTTGGGTGATACGTTTCTTTCAGTATCTCATTTTTCAGCCTCTAAACCATACCAATACTGCTAAATGCTAATATAAAATACTAAATGCTTCTAAAACAATACTTGCCATACCAAACACAGAAAGGCACAGCCTTGCCTTCAGAACTGACAGAGACAGGTTAGAGACTAGAGTCAACCTCTGAGAATGTGTGAAAGATGCTTCCGATGGTGGGTGCTTTTTCCTGTGGGACACAATGCATACCCTGAACCTGATTCTCCTTCTCTGTTAGTGCCAGGAAAGTCACTCCTTAGGAACAGAAAAGGTGAGGAAGGATGTTGAACACACCAGGCAAGGAGATGGGGGCTGAGAGAGGGTCACAGGCTTTACTATTTTCTTGGCTTTGCAGCTGTCCACTCTGCCCCAGGAGAAGAGCTCAGGCTGGTCTCACAGCTGATATCAGAGGGGATGTGAGAGTGAAGACAGGAGAAGGAATGGACATGAGAAATAAAAGCAAAGTTAGTTTTAGAGGCTGGTTCTTTTCCAAGTGGTTGTGAGGTCTCACAGTCCCTGGGAGTTTTTGTGTACTGAGGTGGGATTTCTGGAGAGGTTGGAGTCCTGCTTAGATGCAGATCTGTATTTCACAGGAACTTCAACAATTATATTCTTGAGTTCCTAGTAAAGGAGATGGAGAATGGCAGGCAGAATGATCATGTAAAAGGTGGATTCATATACATTTGGGAAATTTCATCTAGAGAAGGCTGCTGGTGCCCTACCTTCTGGAATGCCAGTTTCAATAATTTAATCAGAACTTCAATGATGGTTTAGAAAGCACTTTTTCCAGCACAACCTGCCTCTGCCCTGGCTTGGCTATCCATAACTCCGGCTCTAATTGGTCAGTCTACGAGAGCACAGACAAGCTCAAGTTCAGGGACTTGCTGTTTTTCCTTACCTCTCTAGGGCTTGTTGGTCATCAGTTCCCTGTTTCCATTCTGGGCAGTTTTTATATAATCCATCCTCTGGCCTTCATATCTGCTGCTATCTGCAAAGGACTTTCCATTATCATCCCCAGGCCTCCTTAACTAATCCCAAAATTTGTCCCCTTTGTCAGTGCCCCCTGGTCTGCTAAGGAAGGACACTGAATGAGACAAGCAAAGGAGTGAGTGACAAGCAAAAAAGAAGAGAAGAGGGATGGATACATGCATACATATTCATACATATACACACATCTAAAGTCGTATACAGTGAACTTAAAAAATGTTTATTTTGCATAGAAATATATCAGTCACACAATGTGGAAAGTAGGAAAACTTTATAAAAGAACTTCTGAAAAGACCTGGGAATTTGAACTGAGCACAGGTTAAAGATCAGCTAGTGTTTGTGAGCTACTTACTATATGTCAGGCACTGTTCTAAGCACTTTATGTATGTTGATTCACATAATCCTCACATTAAACACATGAGATAGGTAATATTATTATGTTTCTCTTACAGTTGTGGAAACTAAGGAAGAATTCATTGAAATAAAATTATCCAAGATCGCTATGGATCTTGGAAGTCATAGCAGGGACTTGAAATGCAGGCAATTTGGCACTGGAGTTTATGTTGAATAAACTTGCAGCCATTTATTGTTGCAAGATTTTGAAAAAGAAACAAAGCAAACAAATAAATCAAAAAGCAGGGTTTTCAGCTAAACTTGAATTTCAGATAGGCAACAAATGTTTTTTTTGTACATATATGCTCCATTAAATATTTGAGATTAAATTATACTTAAAATATTTATATGAAGTTCAACTTTAACTGGGCATCTTGTGTTTTACCTACCAACTCCTACTACAGTACGTTAGGTATTATGGTGTAGGCATGACCCTCTTTGTTGTATTGTAGGCTGTATTATAATTATGACTCAGAAATGCATAGATCCTGTCTGGTGACTCATCTCTAAGCTCAAAGTAACACTATTAATGACTGAAATAATCAACTAACACTTAATTAAGAACTTGGTAAAGATCATATGGCCAAACATGCATTTTATGCTCACGGCCAAGTGGGGTCCAGAAATCAACCCCTCCCTCTAGTCTAAATCTAAAGCTTCTACCCTTCTGATGAGTAGCATGTCAGAAATAAGGAAAACCTGCACAGCATACCTTGCTTCAAACTTCTCACCCAGCTTGAAGTAAAGGAAAGTAGAAAAAGCAAGAAAGGAGTTGATTTACCCTCTCCCCACAGAGCAGCACAGAAATGAGCAAGCAGAACATGATTATATGACCAAGTGAAAGAAAGGGCAAACAAATAAACAGTGTCTGTGTAAATTTTTCAGACCAAAAGTAAATTTGGTGCATAGGACCTGCCCCCTAGTGCCCTTGCCCGGTGTCAACAGTGTCAGCAGTTCCTGCTCAGTGTCAGCATGGAATAGAAGCCTCTCTTCCCCTTTAGGAACTCAGAAGATACTGTTAGTCAAGGACTGAATACCTGGGGGTGAGGGCTGCCTAGTCAACTGGGGTGACTGGAGGACCAGGTGTCAAAACAGGAAAGAAAACACAGACTGTTCCCAGTCTTGGGTAGAATATGGGAAGGAAAACACCCCACCCTCCCAATGGTATTCTACACTTGGCCAGGAAGAACAATCTCCCTGAAAGCAAGCAGAGTTTTATAAATCCCAAAGCTTTCTAGAAAAAAAAAAACACACTGAAGTTTCAGATTAGTAATTTGTTTTGCCCGATCCTTTAAATGACTTAAGTAATCACAGTGATCAAAGGATACATCAGGACAAATTAACACTAAAGTATCAAAGTAATAGTAAGACTCCTACTGGAAATAAGTTCAAGATAGCAGATATACACATTTATGTACCTATTCCTTGAAGAACTTTGATAGAAGATAAAATCATAAGTCAATGCAAAAATACCCTTAATTATTTGTCTAGAAATTAAATATCTCTCATTAGAAACAAAACTGAAATTTTTACTGGACATCACTAAAAATATGTAACTAAACTTCCTCATTAACTAGTGTTCTTTCATAATTGTTAAACAATTTAATGTGTGTCTTATTATGGAAAATCATAAATGGAACTCTGGTAAATTGGTTTGAAAATATATCTTTTCCCTCACCTGTGTTCTTTCCAGAAATAGCAGATGCTGTTGTTGGATCACAGAAATATGGAGAAGTCAGCAGCAGCAATCATTATTATTGCTTTTGTTATATTATTATCAATTAGTATATACCCACTCTACTGCAATAGACATATGGGAAATGTCCAGTGCAGGACTATAGAAATTTTTCAGTTAATGATAGATATAGCAAGACTGTTGTATACACACCCACATACACACATGCACACACACAAAATGTGCAGAAGCCCTAGGCATATACGGGCATTTGCCAGAAACAATATTCTCTTTGAGTATAGGACTTCGTGTTTCTCTATTTTTCCTTCCTTCTTCCCTTCCTTCTTCACCTTTTTTTTCTTCTCTCTCTCTTTCTGTGTGTGTGTGTGTGTGTGTGTGTGTGTGTGTGCAGGAAATTACGGAGGGTTTGATGATAGGTTATTAAAAGGAGATAATCTGAAAATACCGGAGAAGGCTAATCTAAGGAAATGCTGGATTGGATGGGGATTCCATTTAGGTTGGCAATTCAGAAGTGCTTTTAAGAACAGCTTTTGCTCGTAAGAGACTCTTAAAAACTGAGAACAAACTGAGGGTTGATGGGGGGGTGGGAGGGAGGGAAGGGTAGGTGATGGGCATTGAAGAGGGCATCTTTTGGGATGAGCACTGGGTGTTGTATGGAAACCAATTTGACAATAAATTTAATATATTTTAAAAAAAAGAATACAAAAAGACTAAAAAAAAAGAACAGCTTTTGCTGAGATTGTGGGAATTAGGGATGAATGGGAACAGAGTTTTCCAGTTATCGTGGTGGATTTTACTCCCCTGCCCCCCTTTTTTGTTTTAACATTTCTCCATCCATCTCTCCTTCCTTATTTTCCTACCTTCTTTATCCTGAAGATTGGAAATATAAATAGCATGAGGAAGTCCTGTGTTTCTTCTGCCTCCATGAGAAACTTGAGCTCAAGAGGATAAAGCAGAATTTCACTGAGATCCAGAAAACCCAGGGGCAGAGGCCAGAATGTTCTACAATGGGTCACGGGGAGCATGCATCCATTTCGTTCCTCAAGCTCTCAAATGAAAATCAGGTTAATACCGTGACCTCCCCCCATTTCCAAGACCCTGACTCTGATCTGATGGGTGACAGGCATACACAGATGTTTTTGTTTTTGTTTTGTTTTGTGTTGTTTTTACCACATGTAGTACTACCAGGAGACGTTTCACTCTACAGACTCATTCACATTTTCTTATACAAAAAGGAAAAAAAGCCCAATATAAAATAAGAATACGAAAGGTATTAGTATTTGGATTCAAGACTATTCAAATGTAATTTCACATCCTTTTGGTCAAATTCTGTGGTGGACAGCCTTCTGCACACTTACAGAGTCCCACTTTGAATTCAGAATCATCTCCTTTTTTTGCCTAAGGCTTCCCCCCCATAACTTCAAAGTAAATGAAGAGAAACCTCATAGATTTTAAAAAGGAATTTAAAACGTTCATAGGCATAGCTGTATGTTTTAGCATTTGAAATAATTAATTTGAAATTATTTGAAATAAATTAGATTAATTTGAAATTAATTTGAAATAATCAATATTTATAGAACACTGCAACCAACTGAGGAATAAAAATTACTTTAAAGGACTCATTAGGAAATCATGTATGTTTAACCAATGCCAGACCACAAGATCAGTATCAATAAACTTTAAAAAATTAAAATATTGTAGAATATATTCTTTAACTATATTTGAATTTAATTAGGCATCATATCAGTATCTATCTACAAATATGTGAAAATTATGTAGTCTGTGTTGATATAAACCATGGATCAAATAATTAATAATAATCACAAGGGAAATTATAAAATATTCTGAACCAAATTTCATTGATTTCTGGTTATTTCTTTGCCTCTTTTTTTATTTTTTAATGTTTTATTTAAGAGCAAAAAAAGATAAAACTTACAAGTTCATAAGTTAATTCTTTGAAAATTGAAAAGTCAATATTCAAATTAATATGGAATTACAAAGATCCCTGAATGGACAAAACAAGACTGAAATAGATAAATTTGGATGAAACATATGTCTCAATTTCAGAATTTACTACAATGCTGCAGCCATCAAATCAGTGTGGTAATGGCATAGGGTTTATATAGATATCAATGAATGTACGTTAGAGTCCAGAAATCTAAACATCTTTGGCTAATTGTTTTTTGACAAAGGTGCAGGATCATTCATTGAGGAAGAATAGTCTCTTCAACAAATGGTGCTAGGAAAACTGGATAACTATACACAAAAACAGAAAATTTGACTTCTACCTCATTCATATATAAAAACTAACTTGAAATGGGTAAAAGACAAACATATAAGAACACAGACTCAAACTATTACAAGAAGACATGGGGGTCAATCTTCATGACCCCAGATTTGGCAATGGATTCATAGATGTAGTATCAAATTCATGAAAATAACACGTTAATACTTGCTATCACATGAGTGGATATTGTTACAGATTAAATGTGTCCTCCCAAAATCCAGTGTAGAATCCTGAACGCTCAGTAAGCCTGTATTTTGAGAAGTAGCTGCTAAGGAAATAATTAAGATTAAGAGAAGTCATTTAACCTTATGCGGGGTGGACACTAGTCACTTTGATAGGATTAGTGTCCTCATACAGACACCAGAAAGGTCACCCTCCATCCTTTTCTTTCTATGAGTACTAAAAAAGTTATATGAAGGCATAGTGGGAGGTTTCTGCCTTAAATCCCCAAAGGGAATCTTCACCAAAAACCAACCATACTGGCACTTTGATCTTGGATTTCTGGCCTCCAGAACGGTGAGAAAATGAATTTCTGTTGTTTAGGTCACCAGTCATTGGTATTTTGTTATGACATCCTGAGCAGAGTAATACAAACCTTGGAAACAAGATACTAAGTTAAAGAAGTCAGATACAAAAGGTCACATAATGTATGACCTCATTTAAGTAAAATATTTTATGTTTAAGTAATCTCTACACCCAATGTGAGGCTTGGACTCACAACCCTGAGATCAAGAGTCATATGCTCCACAGGCTGAGCCAGCCAGGCACCCCTGTATGAACTCTTCTAGATGAAATATCCATAATGGAAAAGACCTTAGAGATTGAAAGTAGATTAATGGTCACTTGGGAATTGGGGAAAAATGTGTGAATGACCTGCGAATAAAGAATGAAGTGTGATTACTCAGTGGGTATAGGGTGTTCTTCTGGTATTTTGAAAGTTTTGAACCCAGAAAGAAGTGTGGTTATACAACACTGAATACACTAAATGTCACTGAATTCTATACTTTAAAATAGTTAATTGATGTTATGTGAATTTCACCTCATTAAAAAAGTTAATTCTTTGAAAAGAATAATACATTTGAAAACCTCTTGGTAAGAATGATTAAGAAAAAAAAAAGAAATTACAGATTATCAACAAAAAGTAGGGATATCACTACATGACCTTACAGATATAAAATGATAATAAGGTATATAAGAAAACTGTTTTTGTAATAACTTTGCTAACTTACATTAAAAGAACAAATTTAGTGAAAAAGTAGTCACTTTCAAAACAGTTTTAAGAAGGAAAAAGCTAAATAATCTATCTGGGAAGAAATTAAAATTTTAATAAAATGTCTTCTCATTTCTCATAAGCTAAATTTCAGGCTCAGATGATTTTATTGGTTAACTCTATCAAAAACTTAAGGAAGAAACAATATCAATATTATACAAACTCGGGACACCTGGGTGGCTCAGTCACTTGAGCGACCGACCTTGGCTCAGGTCATGGTCTCACGGTTTGTGAGTTCAAGCCCCGTGTTGGGCTCTGTGCTGACAGCTCAGAGCCTGGAACCTGCTTCGGATTCTGTGTCTCCTTCTCTGTCTGCCCCTCCCCCACTCATGCTCTGTCTCTTTCTGTCTCAGAAATAAATAAAAAAAATTAAAAAATATATTATACAAATTCTATCCAAAAAACAGAGGAGAGAATGCTTTCTAACTCATTTTATGAGGCCAGCGTAACTCTAAACCAAAAGTTGACAAATATTTCACAAGAAAAGCAAAATAAAAATACCCTTGGTCAACGTGGAAATAAAACCCCTCAAAAAATTAGTGAATAGATTCCAGCAACACACAAAAAGGATAATATAATATGATGATGTAGGATTCTTTTGGGGATGCCATAACTCTAATGAAAGCAGTTATCTTTACCTTGTGTTTCTTCAGTAGCTTGATCACTATTAATCCCTGATCCTACTTTTGCTCCTTACAAGTCATTCTCTATAAGATGGCTGGAGTAAGCCTTCAGCGATACACATCAGATTATGTCCTACCCCTGCCTGATACCCTTTGATACATTTTATTGCACTTAGAATAGCATCCAAATCCTGGACATGACCCACAGGCCCTACATGGTTTGACCTCCTACTGTCTCTCTTCTCATTCTCACCTCTGTCTCCAACCATGACTCCAACTATGCCAGTCTTGCTGTTCCTCAAAAGTCAAGCACATAACTCTGGGACTTTGAAAATGTCGTTCTCTCTATTTGGAGCCTTCTCCTCCTGCTGCTCATCACATATTTGGTTCATTCTTATCTTTTAGGTTTCAGCTCAAATATCCCCTCCTCTGTAAAGAGCATTGCTTGAACAATAACTGTTTTAACCTCATGTTTATTTCCCTTTATGTACTTGTCCCAAAGTAAAATTTCCTTTTTAATATATTTGTTCACTTGTTCATAGACAATTTCCACCAGAATATACACTTGATAAGAGAAGAAACTGAGTTATGTGGGGCCCCCTTCCATTCCTGCCCCTCAGCCTGAAATAACACCTAGAATTTAAAGGCATTTAATAATTATTTTTGAATAAGCAAATAATTGAATGATCATAAGATCCCATAGGGAGGTGGAGTTGAGTTATGCTTTAAAGTACCAGTATAATTTGAATAGGTGGAGGACAGTGAAAAAGAAATCAGCCAAAGGAACAGCATAAACAAAGACATTTAGTTAGCAACATGAAAGTTGGCAATAAGGATTGGGGTGGGAGTCTAGAGGCTCTCCACTAGGACAGGTGGTTTGTGGAAGGGATGTTTAAAGGAAAAACAGAAGTATTTCAAATAAGAGATGAAAGTGCCTTCTTGCTATTTTTAGAGAATCTCCATTCTCTACTATAAGTGGAGTAGTAGGGCTAACTCAAGCCTATGCGTTTCCCCAGCTGGGCAGATGATTGCCACTTGACCAATCACATAAATTTTCCCTCTGGTCCCAGTGATATGGGGATGTTACTGAAGCAGATATAATTATAATCCTTAATGAGATATGAGATATGATGTATAACCACTGAAAAGGAATGCAGTCCCTCTTCATAAGAGATTTACAATGAGCTATAAGAATGACATAAGCACATATCTTCATCTCTCTGCCTATTTGTATATTCATATAATTTTACAAATTGCCTTACACACAGGCATGGGTACACGTGCATGGATGCACATACACACACACGTACACTCCTGTGTGTGTCTGTGTGGTGCATATATGGATAAATTAAAGCTATATATGTATGTATATATACAGATATATACATATATCTATACATATATATGTATAGATATATACATATATATATATTACATATCTTTTTTTTTAATTTTTTTAAACATTTATTTATTTTTGAGACAGAGAGAGACAGAGCATGAACGGGGGAGGGGCAGAGAGAGAGGGAAACACAGAATTGGAAGCAGGCTCCAGGCTCTGAGCCATCAGCCCAGAGCCCGATGCGGAGCTTGAACTCATGGACCGCGAGATCGTGACCTAAGCTGAAGTCGGATGCTTAACCTACTGAGCCACCCAGGCGCCCCTATATATTACATATCTTGATTAAGACTCTCATGCTCCACTGACTGAGATGGCTGGGTTATACCTTGATTAAATATCATGTGTTGCTTTCCATGTTAATGTTTACAAACACAAACTTGAAAATTGTATACAGTTGTGATCAAAGGCAAAGGCTCAAAGTGGCTGGATTCACCCACCTCTACCATTTTTTAAATTTGTGGCACTATGTAAGTTATTTAACCGATCTGATTCTCAGTTTTCCTTAAGTATAAATGGAGAGACAAGAATGGAGAGGCCTACCTCACAAAATTATGTGACCTTTAAATTAGATAGTACAGATGCTTAGCAAATAATAAATACTTCAATAATTTCTTACTTATTATTTTTAGAGGTTTTTTTGTCTAGGGATATGAAGTAATGGCTTACAAAGATTGCTGTTGCAACAATGCTTAGTGGATTGGAGGTGGCAATAAATAGATGCTGGTTTTTGTTTTTTTGTTTTTTGTTTTTTTTCCCTGCAGGAGATGAAGACCTGACTCCAGGGGTTTGACTAGATTTAGTGACTAATTTCAATGTTCTCACCTTCTTCTGCATATAATCTGTGTTCTCAGAGTCCTTGGTAAAGTGTCTTTTTCTGGGCACTGGAGATATGACCATTCAGGGTGGCAATGCAAGAGAAAAGCTATGATCCCAGCAGGGACAGTCTGAGAACCAATGGGATGGCAGGAAAGAAAAGTGACAAATATGGGAAGAATGTAATAACAGATCCCTAGTCAATTTCCTCCCATGATGCAGAAGAGGTGAGAGACAGCAGGGATAATAGCAAGAAGAAAGGTAGAAATGAGAACTTGATAGAGACCTAAAAGACCAAGTTCCAGTGAGGACTCCTGCATAGTCTGGAATTCACAGGCTTAGGGAGAAACTGCTTCTTGTATTCCATGAGGAGGTACCCATTTCCTCATGGGATCCGTTAACCCCTAGCTGCAAGCAGAGGCTGAGCCCTCATGCAATTCAGGGCTGGATATGCAGACTGGGTCTGCAGCCAGACACAGTTCCTTATTTATTATCTTTTTAAGGGTCAGAGTAGGAGCATTTATCAAGCCTGGGCCCAAGGGTCTATTGACTATAATAGAGATCAACCCAAGTACAGTGTATTCATCTGGGGTGGCTACTAGGGAAAAAGTTGTTGATTTAATAAGTCAGGTGGCTCTACCATAAAGTCATCACCAGGGTACACAGATGAGACCTCGTCAATCCCTCTGAATCAGAAGTCAAAGCCACAGGCTTGAGGAGGACTCTTTCTCCCTTGATGTGATATTGTCATTAGACAAACAGTTGAGGAAACACCTGTGGTGGGGTCTTCATACCCCTGAATCTCAAAACTTCCCTTGCATGCTCAGTGTAATATTTCAATATTGTGTTTTGAACCAGAGGGGCCTGAATTCAAACCTAAGGTGCTTAATTTTTAGAGTCATATCGCTTGGATTCAAGTCAGAGTCTTCCTTCTTTTTTTTTATTTTTTATTTTTTATTTTTTTATTTTTTAATATATGAAATTTACTGTCAAATTGGTTTCCATACAACACCCAGTGCTCATCCCAAAAGGTGCCCTCCTCAATACCCATCACCCACCCTGCCCTCCCTCCCACCCCCCATCAACCCTCAGTTTGTTCTCAGTTTTTAACAGTCTCTTATGCTTTGGCTCTCTCCCACTCTAACCTCTTTTTTTTTTT
>NC_064808.1:80573721-80618956 GCF_023721935.1 Panthera uncia | reverse complement strand
GGCCACGCCACCCCACAGTGAATCCCGCCCCTAGGAGAGGGGAAGAGAAGGCACACACCAGTCTGACTGTGGCCCCAGTGGTGGGCTGGGGGCCGACATCAGGTCGGACTGCGGCCCCGCCCACCAACTCCAGTTATACACCACAGCACAGGGGAAGTGCCCTGCAGGTCCTCACCACTCCAGGGACTATCCAAAATGACCAAACGGAAGAATTCCCCTCAGAAGAATCTCCAGGAAATAACAACAGCTAATGAACTGATCAAAAAGGATTTAAATAATATAACAGAAAGTGAATTTAGAATAATAGTCATAAAATTAATCGCTGGGCTTGAAAACAGTATACAGGACAGCAGAGAATCTCTTGCCACAGAGATCAAGGGACTAAGGAACAGTCACGAGGAGCTGAAAAACGCTTTAAACGAAATGCAAAACAAAATGGAAACCACGACGGCTCGGATTGAAGAGGCAGAGGAGAGAATAGGTGAACTAGAAGATAAAGTTATGGAGAAAGAGGAAGCTGAAAGAAAGAGAGATAAAAAAATCCAGGAGTATGAGGGGAAAATTAGAGAACTAAGTGATACACTAAAAAGAAATAACATATGCATAATTGGTATCCCAGAGGAGGAAGAGAGAGGGAAAGGTGCTGAAGGGGTACTTGAAGAAATTATAGCTGACAACTTCCCTGAACTGGGGAAGGAAAAAGGCATTGAAATCCAAGAGGCACAGAGAACTCCCTTCAGACGTAACTGAATCGATCTTCTGCACGACATATCATAGTGAAACTGGCAAAATACAAGGATAAAGAGAAAATTCTGAAAGCAGCAAGGGATAAACGTGCCCTCACATATAAAGGGAGACCTATAAGACTCGTGACTGATCTCTCTTTGGAAACTTGGCAGGCCAGAAAGGCTTGGCACGATATCTTCAGTGTGCTAAACAGAAAAAATATGCAGCCGAGAACCCTTTATCCAGCAAGTCTGTCATTTAGAATAGAAGGAGAGATAAAGGTCTTCCCAAACAAACAAAAACTGAAGGAATTTGTCACCACTAAACCAGCCCTACAAGAGATCCTAAGGGGGATTCTGTGAGACAAAGTACCAGAGACATCACTACAAGCATAAAACATACAGACATCACAATGACTCTAAACCCGTATCTTTCTATAATAACACTGAATGTAAATGGATTAAATGCGCCAACCGAAAGACATAAGGTACCAGAATGGATAAAAAAACAAGACCCATCTATTTGCTGTTTACAAGAGACTCATTTTAGTTCTGAGGACACCTTTAGATTGAGAGTGAAGGGATGGAGAACGAGTTATCATGCTACTGGAAGCCAAAAGAAAGCTGGAGTAGCCATACTTATATCAGACAAACTAGACTTTAAATTAAAGGCTGTAACAAGAGATGAAGAAGGGCATTATATAATAATTACAGGGTCTATCCATCAGGAAGAGCTAACAATGATAAATGTCTATGCGCCAAATACCGGAGCCCCCAAATATATAAAACAATTACTCATAAACATAAGCAACCTTATTGATAAGAATGTGGTCATTGCAGGGGACTTTAACACCCCACTTACAGAAATGGATAGATCATCTAGACACACGGTCAAA
The DNA here is from genome assembly GCF_023721935.1 of Panthera uncia. NCBI lineage: Eukaryota > Metazoa > Chordata > Mammalia > Carnivora > Felidae > Panthera > Panthera uncia. The sequence continues at coordinate 80,617,335 of NC_064808.1, read as the reverse complement.
GAAGAAACAAGGGCCTTGAATGATACATTGGATCAGATGGACTTGACAGATATATTTAGAACTCTGCATCCCAAAGCAACAGAATATACTTTCCTCTCGAGTGCACATGGAACATTCTCCAAGATAGATCATATACTAGGTCACAAAACAGCCCTTCATAAGTTTACAAGAATTGAAATTATACCATGCATACTTTCAGACCACAATGCTATGAAGCTTGAACTCAACCACAGGAAAAAGTCTGGAAAACCTCCAAAAGCATGGAGGTTAAAGAACACCCTACTAACGAATGAGTGGGTCAACCAGGCAATTAGAGAAGAAATTAAAAAATATATGGAAACAAGCGAAAATGAAAATACAACAATCCAAACGCTTTGGGACGCAGCGAAGGCAGTCCTGAGAGGAAAATACATTGCAATCCAGGCCTATCTCAAGAAACAAGAAAAATCCCAAATACAAAATCTAACAGCACACCTAAAGGAAATAGAAGCAGAACAGCAAAGGCAGCCTAAACCCAGCAGAAGAAGAGAAATCATAAAGATCAGAGCAGAAATAAACAATATAGAATCTAAAAAAACTGTAGAGCAGATCAACGAAACCAAGAGTTGGTTTTTTGAAAAACTAAACAAAATTGACAAACCTCTAGCCAGGCTTCTCAAAAAGAAAAGGGAGATGACCCAAATAGATAAAATCATGAATGAAAATGGAATTATTACAACCAATCCCTCAGAGATAGAAGCAATTACCAGGGAATACTATGAAAAATTATATGCCAACAAATTGGACAACCTGGAAGAAATGGACAAATTCCTAAACACCCACACTCTTCCAAAACTCAATCAGGAGGAAATAGAAAGCTTGAACAGACCCATAACCAGCGACGAATTGAATCGGTTATCAAAAGTCTCCCAACAAATAAGAGTCCAGGACCAGATGGCTTCCCAGGGAAGTTCTACCAGACGTTTAAAGCAGAGATAATACCTATCCTTCTCAAGCTATTCCAAGAAATAGAAAGGGAAGGAAAACTTCCAGACTCATTCTATGAAGCCAGTATTACTTTGATTCCTAAACCAGACAGAGACCCAGTAAAAAAAGAGAACTACAGGCCAATATCCCTGATGAATATGGATGCAAAAATTGTCAAGAAGATACTAGCAAATCCAATTCAACGGAATATAAAAAGAATTATTCACCATGATCAAGTGGGATTCATTCCTGGGATGCAGGGCTGGTTCAACATTCGCAAATCAATCAACGTGATACATCACATTAACAAAAAAAAAGAGAAGAACCATATGATCCTGTCAATCGATGCAGAAAAGGCCTTTGACAAAATCCAGCACCATTTCTTAATAAAAACCCTTGGGAAAGTCGGGATAGAAGGAACATACTTAAAGATCATAAAGGCCATTTATGAAAAGCCCACAGCTAACATCATCCTCAACAGGGAAAAACTGAGAGCTTTTTCCCTGAGATCAGGAACACGACAGGGATGCCCACTCTCACCGCTGTTGTTTAATATAGTGCTGGAAGTTCTAGCATCAGCAATCAGACAACAAAAGGAAATCAAAGGCATCTAAATTGGCAAAGATGAGGTCAAGCTTTTGCTTTTTGCAGATGACATGATATTATACATGGAAAATCCGATAGACTCCACCACAAGTCTGCTAGAACTGATACATGAATTCAGCAAAGTTGCAGGATACAAAATCAATGTGCAGAAATCAGTTGCATTCTTATACACTAACAATGAAGCAACAGAAAGACAAATGAAGAAACTGATCCCATTCACAATTGCACCAAGAAGCATAAAATACCTAGGAAGAAATCTAACCAAAGATGTAAAAGATCTGTATGCTGAAAACTATAGAACGCTTATGAAGGTAATTGAAGAAGATATAAAGAAATGGAAAGACATTCCCTGCTCATGGGTTGGAAGAATAAATATTGTCAAAATGTCAATACTACCCAAAGCTATCTACACATTCATTGCAATCCCAATCAAAATTGCACCAGCATTCTTCTCGAAACTAGAACAAGCAATCCTAAAATTCATATGGAACCACAAAAGGCCCCGAATAGCCAAAGTAATTTTGAAGAAGACCAAAGCAGGAGGCATTACAATCCCAGACTTTAGCCTCTACTACAAAGCTGTCATCATCAAGACAGCATGGTATTGGCACAAAAACAGACACAGAGACCAATGGAATAGAATAGAAACCCCAGAACTAGACCCACAAACGTATGGCCAACTCATCTTTGACAAAGCAGGAAAGAACATCCAATGGAAAAAAGACAGTGTTTTTAACAAATGGTGCTGGGAGAACTGGACAGCAACATGCAGAAAGTTGAAACTAGACCACTTTCTCATACCATTCACAATAATAATCTCAAAATGGATCAAGGACCTGAATGTGAGACAGGAAACCATCAAAACCTTAGAGGAGAAAGCAGGAAAAGACCTCTCTGACCTCAGCCATAGCAATGTCTTACTCGACACATCCCCAAAGGCAAGGGAATTAAAAGCAAAAGTGAACTACTGGGACCTTATGAAGATAAAAAGCTTCTGCACAGCAAAGGAAACAACCAACAAAACTAAAAGGCAACCAACGGAATGGGAAAAGATATTTGCAAATGACATATCGGACAAAGGGCTAGTATCCAAAATCTATAAAGAGCTCACCAAACTCCACACCCGAAAAACAAATAACCCAGTGAAGAAATGGGCAGAAAACATGAATAGACACTTCTCTAAAGAAGACATCCAGATGGCCAACAGGCACATGAAAAGATGTTCAACGTCGCTCCTTATCAGGGAAATACAAATCAAAACCACACTCAGATATCACCTCACACCAGTCAGAGTGGCCAACAATCCATTTATTCTAACATAATTTTGTGGGGTACAAGTTTATGCATGGTTCACCTGGGTGATTCCTCTATTCCTTGTGGCATTGACTGAGGTTATTTAGTGGTTCTTGGATGGGAGATAGGCAATTATTAAGGATCCCAATGGCTTCACTTATATCTGTCAACTTGATAGTGATGCCTGAACATCAGTATCTAAGTCCAGATATCATTTCCCAAGTCAGATCAAGGAGAAGGTAAGGCTCTTGAATATACTTTATCATTTACAGTTCCTCCCAAAGACCTAAGTACTAAAAGGACAAGTTATCTGTCCCCTTTGCACCCAAGAGGCAATGGTGGGGTAGATATAGGATAACCACAATAGTTCAGTTTAGAAAGGGAGAGAATGTAAAGGTCACAGCAATTCTAAAATCCAGTCAGGCACATGCTTCTAATTCCTTAATTATAACACAATTTTCCCCAGAAATAACTATATGTGGTTTTTGACTCTTCCCTCTTAGATCTTTTTCCGGCTCTCTGAATAATTTTTCCCTATATAAGAAATGATCTGTCTTTGCAGCTGGAAAACTTTCTCAGGTTGCTTCCTGCTTATGGAAAGTTATGGACCCAGAAGACTCTATTTTAAATAGCCTCTGTTCTTTTTAGTGCAAATTGAAGGTGTACTTATTAATACAATCCTCTTAAAAACTTTGTGGGCTTCTGTGATTTTATTTCATATAAGTATATTATTGTCAACTAGCAGAAGTTATACTCACAAATTTCTTTAAGATAATCTCTTCCTGGCTTGGACTGAGAGACAGTGTTACATAAGTGAATAGTCTTGACACTCTTGGAAACATTCTTCTCTAGTTGCGAGCACCTATAAGACATACTCAAATATTTTGGATATCTTAGAAAAAGGGTTTATAGGGGGCCTGGGTGGCTCAGTCGGTTGGGCGTCTGACTTCAGCTCAGGTCATGACCTCATGGTTTCTGAGTTAGAGCCCCACATCGGGCTCTGTGCTGACAGCTCAGAGCCTGGAGCCTGCTTCAGATTCTGTGTCCCCCTGTCTCTCAGCCACTTCCATGCTCATGCTCTGTCTCTCTCTGTTTCTCAATAATGAATAAAAGTCAAAAAAATTTAAAAAAAGAAAAAGGGCTTATAGACACACCTTTGAGATGATTCATTCCTTGAAGTTATTGTTTATTCTTTGAACCCTTTGATTCTAGGGAGGCTGGAAATGAGAAAGTCCTATTGTAGACCTCAGCAAGTCCTTGATCCTTTACACTTATCTCTAAATTTTGCTTGAGAACTTTTTATTACATTTTTTCTTTATCTATATCTTGTTATAGGATGCTATTAGAAACCAATTGTCACTTCTGCATTCTACCTGGAAATCTTTGCAAAATCCACCAGTTTATTAAGTTCATATTCTTCATTCCACATTACTACAGGTGAAAATATTTTCAAATATTGTCACTATATAAAAAGGGTTCCCTTGCATTCTGTCTCCAGTGGAATTTTCTTCCTGCTCCTCCATCTTTTGCTAGTAGTCTTCTTGAAGACCTTCTAGCTTCTGTTTGCCACCAATTCCAAACCAAATGCCAATGTTGCTGCTTTCAAAAGCCAAATATATATGTAATCACTGTAATGCTTAGTGGCTTACAGTAATATCCATTTATTGTATCTCACTGGTTATGAATCTAGAATTTACCAGAGTTCATTTGGTGATTCTTCTGCTACTTGTGGCATATATTGAGGTCACTCAGTGGGACTTAGCTGGCGGATGGTCAGGTCTGGGATCATTAATAATTTCCTTCACATGTCCTGGTACTTATGCAGGGATGGTGGGAAATTGTACTCAGATGGATTATTGACTAGAAAACCTACACATGGCCTCTTTAGCCTGACTACCTTAGAGTCATCCAGCTTTTTCATGGTGTCTACATTCACTTAGAGTAAATGTTCTAAGAGACAGGTGAGAGCTGCAGGCTGTCTTATGCCCTAGCCTTGAATGTCTCCAAATTTCACTTTAACCATATTACATATGTTAAACAAATCACTAAAACTATCAAAGATTCAAAAAGAAAGTAATTAGACTTTACCTCTCACAAGGAGCCATAGGAAAGGATTTATAGCCATATTTAATTTACTACACCTTAGTGAACAACATGGAGAGGGATTGTCTAGTAGCTTCAAAGGTTTTTATTACCAGTACTAAAATCTTGATAGTTTTAGGGCTATGCATAGATATAGATATAGATATAGATATAGATATAGATGTATAGATATTGATATATAGGTATATATGTATAGATATAGATGTATAGATATAGATATAGATATAGATAGATATAGATATAGATATAGATATAATGGCTGGACATTAATATATACACATAAACACACACATACACACACATAGATATAGATAGTTATCACACATGTCTTCTCTTGTTCTTTCTTATTTCTTTTTTCTGGAAGGTTTTTTAAGCTCTAGGAGTTTAATTTTTGTACAAAATATAATTGTTTGTTAGATAAGTTCCCATACAACACCCAGTGTTCATTCCAACAGGTGCCTTTCTCCATGCCCATCACCAACTTTCCTCTCCCCTCCCACCTCCCATCACCCCTCAGTTTGTTCTCAGTATTTGAGTCTCTTATGGTTTGCCTGCCTCCCTCTCTGTAACTTTTTTCCCCTTCCCCTCCCCCATGGTCTTCTGTTAAGTTTCTTGGGATCCACATATGAGTGAAAACATATGTTATCTATCTTTCTCTGTATGACTTATTTCACTTAGCATAACACCCTCCAGTTCCACCCACGTTGCTACAAAAGGGCACATTTCATTCTTTCTCATTGCCAAGTAGTATTCCATTGTATATGTAAGCCACATCTTCTTTATCCATTCGTCAGTTGATGGACATTTAGGCTCTTTCCATAATTTGGCTATTGTTGAAAGTGCTGCTATAAACATTGGGGTACAAGGGCCCCTATGCATCAGCACTCTGTATCCCTTGCATAAATTCCTAGCAGTGCTATTGCTATGTTATAGCGTAGATCTATTTTTAATTTTTTGAGGAACCTCCACACTGTTTTCCAGAGTGTCTGCACCAGTTGGCATTCCCACCAACAGTGCAAGAGGATTCCCGTTTCTCCACATCCTCTCCAGCATCTATAGTCCCTTGATTTGTTCATTTTAGCCACTCTGACCGGTGCGAGGTGGTATCTCACTGTGGTTTTGATTTGTATTTCCCTAATGAGGAGTGACATTGAGCATCTTTTCATGTGTATGTTGGTCATCTGGATGTCTTCTTTAGAAAAGTGTCTATTCATGTCTTCTGCCCATTTCTTCCCTGGATTATTTATTTTTCGGGTGTGGAGCTTGGCGAGTTCTTTATACATTTTGGGTACTAGCCCTTTATACGATATGTCATTTGCAAATCCCTTTCCCTATTCCATCAGTTCCCTTTTAGTTTTGTTGATTGTTTCCTTTGCAGCACAGAAGCTTTTTTATCTTCATGAGGTCCCAATAGTTCATTTTTGCTTTTAATTCCCTTGCCTTTGGAGATGGCTCAAGTAAGAAATTGCTGAGACTGAGGTCAGAGAGGTTTTTTCCTGCTTTCTCCTCTAGGGTTTTGATGGCTTCCTGTTTCACATTCAGGTCCTTCATACATTTTGAGTTTATTTTTGTAAATTGTGTAAGAAAGTGGTCTATTTTCATTCTTCTGCGTGTTTCTGTCCATTTCCCACAGCACCATTTGTTAAAGAGAGTGTCTTTTTTTCCATTGGATACTCTTTCCTGTTTTGTCAAAGATTAGTTGGCCATAGATTTGTGGGTCCAATTCTGGGGTCTCTATTCTATTCCATTGGTGTATGTGTCTGTTTTTGTGCCAGTACCATGCTGTCTAGATGATGACAGCTTTCTAGTAGAGGCTAAAGTCTGGTATTGTGATGCCTCTCACTTTGGTTTTCTTCTTCAATATTACTTTGGCTATTCAGTGTGGTTCCATACAAATTTTAGTATTTCTTGTTCTAGCTTTGAGAAGAATGCTGGTGCAATTTTGATTGGGATTGAATTGAATGTGTATATTGCTTTTGGTAGTATTGACATTTTAGCAATATTTACTCTTCCAATCCATAGGCATGGAATGCTTTTCCATTTCTTTGCATCTTCTTCAATTTCCTTCATAAGGTTTCAGTAGTTTTCAGCATACAGCTCTTTTACATCTTTGGTTAGGTTTATTCCTAGGTATTTTATGCTTCTTGGTGCAATTGTGAATGGGATCAGTTTCTTTCTCTTTCTGTTGCTTCATTATTGGTGTATAAAAATGTAACCAATTTCTGTACATTAATTTTGTATCCTGCGACTTTGCTGAACTCATGGATCAGGTCTAGCAGTTTTTGAGTGCAATCATTTCAGTTTTCCATATAGAGTATCATGTCATCTGCAAAAGTGAATTCATCTTTGCCAATTTTGATGCCTTTGATTTCATTTTGTTTTCTGATTGCTGGTGCTAGGACTTCCAACACTATATTAAACAACAGCGGTGACAGTGAACATCCCTGTCATGTTCCTGATCTCAGGGAGAAAGATCTCAGTTTTTCCCATTGAGGATGATATAAGCTGTGGGCTTTTCATAAATGGCTTTTTTGATGTTTAAGTATGTTCCTTCAATCCCAACTTTCTTGGGGGTTTTTATTAAGAAAGGATGCTGAATTTTGACAAATGCTTTTTCTGCATCAATTGACAGGATCATATGGTTCTTTTCTTTTATTAATGTGATGTATCACATTGCTTGATTTGCAAATGTTGAACCAGCCCTGCAGCCCAGGAATGAATCCCACTTGATCACGGTGAATAATTCTTTTTATATGCTGTTGAATTCAATTTGCTAGTATCTTGTTGAGAATTTTTGCATCAATATTCATCAGGGATGTTGGCCTGTATTTCTGTTCTTTTGATGTGTCTCTGTCTGGTTTGGGAATCAAAATAATGCTGGCTTCATAGAATGAGTCCAGAAGTTTCCTTCCATTTCTATTTTTTGGAACAGCTTGAGAGGGATAGGTATTATCACTGCTTTAATTCTATGTCTGGTAGAATTCCCCAGGTAAGCCATCTGGTTCAGGACTCTTAATTGTTGGGAGATTTTGACAACTGATTCAATTTCTCCACTAATATTTTGTCTGTTCAGATTTTCTATTTCTTCCCATTTGAGTTTCAGTAGTGTGTGGGTGTTTAGGAATTTGTCCATCTCTTCCAGGTTGTCCATTTTTCTGGCATGTAATTTTTCATAGTATTCCCTGATAATTGCTTGTATTTCTGAGGGATTGGTTGTAATGAATCCCTTTTCATTTATGATTATATCTATATGGGTCCTCTCTCTTTGTTTTTGAGAAGACTGGCTAGAGGTTTATCAATTTTGTTTATTTTTTAAAAAAAAAAACAACTCTTGGTTTCATTGATCTGCTCTACTGTTTTCTGTGTGTGTGTGTTTGTTGTTGTTTGTTTTGTTTTTGGATTCTATATTTTTATTTCTGCTCTGATCTTTATTATTTCTCTTCTTCTGCTGGGTTTGGGGTATCTTTGCTGTTCTGTTTCTAGTTCCTTTAGGTGTGCTGTTAAATTTTATATATGGGATTTTTCTTGTTTCTTGAGATAGGTATGGATTGCAATGTATTTTCCTCTCAGGACTGCCTTTGCTGCAACCCAAAGCTTTTGGATTGTTGTATTTTCATTTAGTTTGTTTCCATACCTTTTTAAAATTTCTTCTCTCTTTGCGTGGTTGACCCATTCATTCTTTAGTGGGATGTTCTTTAACTTCCATGCTTTGGAAGTTTTCCAGACTTTTTCCTGTGGTTGATTTCAAGTTTCATAGCATTGTGATCTATAAATGTGCATGGTACTATCTCAAATCTGGTATGATCTCAATTCTTTTATACTTATTGAGGGCTGTTTTGTGACCCAGTATGTGATCTATCTTGGAGAATGTTCCATGTACACTCAAGAAGAAAGTATATTCTGTTGCTTTAAGATTCAGAGTTCTAAATATATCTGTCAAGTCCTTATGGTCCATTGTATCATTCAGGGCCCTTGTTTCTTTACTGATTCTCTGTCTAGATGATCTATCCTTTGTTGTAAGTGGAGTATTAAAGTCCCCTGCAAATACGACATTCTTTAACATTCTTATCAATAAGGTTGCTAAAATTTATGATTAAAATTTTATTTATTTGAGTGCTCTCGAATTTGGTTCATAGATATTTACAATTGTTAGCTCTTCCTGATGGATAGACTCTGTAATTATTTCATAATGTCCTTCTTTATCTTATGCCTTTAATTTAAAGTCTAGTTTGTCCAATATATGTATGGCGACTCCAGATTTCCCTTGACTTCCAGGAGCAAGATAAATAGTTCTCCATCCCCTCACTTTCAATCTGAAGGTGTCCTCCTTCAGGTTTGAAGTAGTCTCTTGTAGACAGCAAATAGATGGGTGTTGTTTTTTTATCCATCCAGATAACAATATGATCCAGATACCCTGTCTTTTGGTTTGAGCATTTAGTACATTTACATTCAGTGTTATTACAGAAAGATATGGGTTTAGAGTCATTGTGATGTCTGTAGGTTTCATGCTTGTAGTGATGTCTCTGGTACTTTGTGGTCCTTGCAACATTTCACTCACAGAATCCCCCTTAGGATCTCTTATAGGGATGGCTTAGTGGTGATGAATTCCTTCAGTTTTTGTTTGTTTGGGAAAACCTTTATCTCCCCTTCTATTATGAATGACAAATTTGCTGGATAAAGGATTCTTGGCTGCATATTTTACCTGTTCATCACATTGAAAATTTCCTGTCATTCCTTTCTGGCCTGCCAAATTCCAGTAGATAAGTCTGCTACTACCCTTATGTGTCCACCCTTGTATATTGAGTCCCATTTGTCCCTAGCTGCTTTGAAAATTCTCTCTTTATCCTTGTATTTTGCCAGTTTCACTATGATGTATTATGCAGAAGATCAATTTAAGTTGCATCTGAAGGGAGTTCTCTGTGCTGCCTTAATTTCAATGTCTGTTTCCTTCCCAGATTGGTGAAATTCTCAGCTATGATTTGTTCAAGTACACTTTCAGCACTTTTCTCTCTCTTCTTCTTCTTATGGAACTACTATGATACAGATATTGTTTTGTTTCATTGAATCACTTAGTTCTCTAATTCTCCCCTTGTGATCAAAAATTTTTTATATCTCTTTTTCTCAGTTTTATCTTTTTCCATAATTTTATCTTCTAATTCACCTATTCTCCCCTCTGCCTCTTCAATCCATGGTGTGGCCACCTTCATTTTATTTTTCACCTCATTTATAGCATTTTTTAATTCATCATGACTATTTTTTTAGTTCCTTGATCTCTGCAGTAATAGATTCTCTGCTGTCTTCTATACCTTTTTCAAGCCCAGCAATTAATCTTATGACTGTTATTCTAAATTCTTGTTCAGTTATACTGCTTATACACGTTTTGATCAATTCTTTAGCTCTCACTTCTTCCTGGAATTTCTTTTGAGGGGAATTCTTCTGTTGCATCATTTTGGCTAGCTTTCTGTCCCTTATGTGTTTTAAAAGTTTGTTGTGTGCTCTGCACCTGCAAACACTGCTATATTAAAAGGGCGTCGTACATTGTCCATATCCTGACCCTTCAGGAGTAATTTTTTTTAGAGATTGTTACTTGCTCTCTGTTTTCGTGTCTTTGGTTATTTAATTACCCTACTCGTAGTGATATTTTGGACACTCCACCAGGTGTGATTTGATTTTTTCCTTAGAGTGGCCCTTTAAAGGCAAACAAACAGACAGACAAACAAGAGACAAAAACACACAAACAAAGAAATAAAACAAAAAACCCAAATAAATGAAAATAAAAAGCTAAAAACTAAAAGCAAAAAACCAAAAACACCAACTACAAGTAAAGAACAGGGTGGAGGCAATGCTGATGGAAGATCACATACAAAGAGAGAAATGACCCGAGCAGGGTTAAAGATAAAATAAACACTTATTAGGCAGAGAGACTAAAAGGCTTAATCCATAAAGAGAGAAAGGAAAATAAAGAAGGAGGTGGGGAAAAAGAAATGAAGATAAAGTTACCCAGTCAGAGAAACTATATGGCTTGATTATTCCAGAGAGAGAGAGAGAAAGGAATGTAAAGAAGGAGGTGTAGAACATATATCAAGAGAATGGATTAAGTGTGTTTGTTTAGAGAAACCAATAACCAGAGTAACCAGTCTAAGGAGGGAAGAGATAAGGAGGAGAAATGAGGGGGGGGGGTGGAGAATATATCTATATATCCAGAGTTGACCTAGTGTTAATCCAGGCAATGCTGCAGCACAGATCTAGAGGAGCTGTCCATCTGGTTAAATAGGGTCTGTTCAGTTCCAGTGGATACATAGTTACCCAGTGTAGGAGGGGCATGGTTTGGTGCAGTCTGGACCCACCTCCACTATGGGTCCTGGGAATGATCCCTGAGGCCCACCTTGGTGGTGGTGGTGGGTGGAAATGGCAGTTCCCCAGTCTCTTCTCCATGGACCTGGACCTGGTGGACTGTTTGGGTAGTTTTCACAGTGACCTGGGCACAAACAAGGTGGTCCTTCTCTCTCTGCCAACTCCCCTGACTCTGCACTTGGCTAGGATTCAAAGTCCTCCTCCATGAGCTCTGGCACCTAGGAAGCGCCTCTCAGTGTGGCCTGATATTTGGTCCCTGCTGGCTTTGTCTATGCCACTGCACTTCAGGGAGGACCACTTTTTCCTACTGCAGACTGTGCCACCAGCCTGGCCACCGAGCCCCGGGGGTGGTGGACACAGGCAGACGTGGGCAGGCTTTGTATTTTCCCACATCACTCCAGGGAGGGGGACTACAGACTGTACCGAACCCGCAGGGTGGTGGATGCAGGCAGGCTTTGTTCTGTCCCGCAGCACTCCAGAGAGAGGGTCACTTTCTTCTATTGCGGACTGTGACCCTGATCTACCATTGAACACAGGGCTGCCTCCCCTCCTACCCAGGTGCATGAACAGGGAGCTGACCCCAGTCCGAAGAAAGCTCCACAGATAGGATCCCTCTCAGTCACAGTTTGAAGTCTTTCTCCTGTCCAGATATAGTCCTACACTTCCCTAGCCACACTTTCTCTCTCTGCAGAAGGAGATCCCTCCCCTCTGTGCCTACACAGCCTGTTTTATCTCCCCTGCTCGCAATCACCCACCTATCTTTTCTCAAGTTGTCTCATTTTCTTCCTGGTAGATTCAGTCTCTTTTCCTCCCAGAATCTGGGGTTCAAAGTCCTTTGGCTTCAGCATTCTTTCTTTGAGAGACACAGGAAATATGTATCCCCCTACTTCTCTACCATGTTGGCCCCTGGATCATTCAAAACCCTAGGACTTTAGAATGATATCAGCATTGCCAGAAACATAGAAACAATATAATTCCCTATGTTTAAATCAACATACAATAGAATTCCATAATAATACACTTTATTTATTTATCCATTATACTGCTGATGGACATTTAACATTTAAAACAATTACTGATAGGAAAGGATTTACTATTACTATAGTTTTATTTGTTTTGTCTCCTTGTATGGCCTTTGTATGCCTCATTTTCTTCCATATTGACTTTCTTTGCATCTAGTTGTTTTTTTTTTTTATAGTGAAAATTTTTGATACCTTCTCATTTCCTTTTGAGTATATCCCATAGAAATTTTTTGTGGTTAAAATGGGGATTGCATATAACATTCTAAAGCTATGGCAATCTATTTTAAATCTAAACTTAAATTATATACTAACACTCTAATCCTTTGTAACTTCCTACCCCACATTATGTTATGTTATGTTATGTTATGTTATACATATTATGTACATAATATATATATAAATATGCATTATGTATATTTATAATTATTTTTTATACTTGTCTTTTGAATCCTATAGAAAAATAAAAAGTGGTGTTATAAACTAAAATTACACTAATATTTGTTTTTTATATCTGTCCACGTATTTGTCATTACTGGAGAACTTTTTATATAGCTGTGAGTTACTGACTGTCAACCTCTCATTTCAAGCCAAATGGCTCCCATAAGCATTTTTTTGTAGGACGGGTCTAGCGGTAATGAGCTTCTTTAGCTATTATCTGTGAATGTATGTTTCTCATTCAATTTTGAAAAATAAACAATTTTTATGGATACGGAATTCTCTGTTGATAGCTTTTTTTTTTTTTTTAGTACTTTAAATGTATCATTCCACTGCCTTCTGGGCTGCAATATTTCTGCTGAGAAATCCATTGATAATCTCACAGAGGCTCTCTTGTACATGGTGAATCACCTTTCTTCTGTTGCTTTCAAGATTCTCTTTTCCTCTCTCACTTTTGACACTTTAATTATCATGTGTCTCAGTGTGACTCTCTAAGTTGATCTTACATAGAGTTGATAGAACGTCTTGGATTTGTAGGTCAATGCCTTTCCTCAAATTTGGCAAGGTCTTGGCCATTATTTCTTCAAATAATCTCTTTGCCCTTTTTTGTATCTCTTCTCCTTCTGGGAATATATATATACATATATATATTCCATTTGATCATGTCCAAAAAATCTCTTTGATTCTGTTTACTTTTCTTTATTCTTTTGGCTTCATAAAATTGATGATTTCGAGTAACATGCTCTTTCTGTTCAAATTTTCTGTTGAACCACTCTATTTACTTTTTCATTTCAATTACTTTATTTCCCTGATACAGAATTTGATTCTTTTAAATAATTATATCTCTTTTTTGATATTCTAATTTTGTTCATATGTAATTTTCTGGATTTTTCATAGTGTTGTCTCTGTTTAACTTTAATTCTTTGAGCACATTTAAGAATGTTGTTTTAAAGTCTTTGTCTAGTAAGTCTTATGTCTGTCTTTCATCAAGCATGGTTACTGGAGATTTATTTTGTTCCTTTGAATGGGTCATTTTTCCTTTTTATTTGTATAGCTTGTGGTCTTTTGTTGAAAATTGATAGACTGGATTCATGGAGGGGAATATCTTCACTAATTATCAGGGCTTGTCCTATGCTTTTGGGTCAGCCTGAATAGAAACCTATGTTCACAAATATTTTCTGGACATGTGCTTTCCCTGTTCTCTGATTCCTCAATATACATGGCTAATTTTAAATTCTCTCAGAATCTCAATCCTGTTTCTCTTGTGGCCTTAGCAGTTCACTTGTATTAGTCTGTGAATGTGCTGTTCCCTTTGCCTCCTGAAGCTTTGCCTAACTTGAGATCTCAACTGTGCCACTTTTAGCTGCATTACTGTTAAGTTAGATGACACAGAAACCGATTCCTCTGCAAGTCTCCAGACAGGTTAGATAGTTGCAAATTATGCACTCCCTGGTCTCTCCACTTCACAGAACAGAACTCAGCACTAGGCTGCTGCTTTCCTCAAACCACAGAAATGCCAGGTAGGGAATGGACCATGAGTGAGTTAAAATTCCATGAAATTTCCTACTGTTTTAATGGCTTTTTCTTGATTGGGTAATCATTGTTGCTAGAGACCTTTGACTGATTTTCAAAACTCATATAAAGTTATTTTAACCAGTCTCTAGTTGTTTATTTAATGTTTCTGTGTGGAAACAAGGGCTTGGAGCTTCCTAATCCATTGTCTTGCTGACATAATTCTCTCTTCATATTGTTATTATTTCTCAATAGCACTGTTCTAAGGATAATTTTTTGCTTCTTGCTTTTTTGTTTGTTTGTTTGTTTGTTTTACCTAAACATTGCTCATGCTCCTGAGTATAGACATATTTTGTCTCCTCTGACTACTATGTAGTATGTCTAAATGTGCATTCACCACATTTTATTCATGCATTTTTATATTCATGTATATCCTGGTTACTTTTAATTCCTGATAGCAAACAATATTGCCATAGCACTTTCTTTTCAGCTAAACTTCAAAAAGAACATTCACCATGGCATTGCTATACATTAGAAATGATCTAGGAGTAAAATTATATTTATCTTTCCTGAAGATCTGTAGAATGAGAGTAAATGCTCTGAGATGATTAAATAGCTTTTGGTTAAAATTAACAGATATGTTACTCCTGTCCCTTATTTTGACTTCTACATTCATATATCAACTTAGTTTTATAAAATGTTTGCTACAGAAATGCAATGTTTTAGCTTTGTTTTAAGGCAAATACCCAACTATCATGAGTACATCATTTGTGTCCTGGTGATGCCAGTTATGTGCCAGGTGCTAGAGTGGTATGAAAACCTACCATTCTGTAATGGTTAATTTTATGTGTCAAGTTGACGGGGTCATTGGACCCCCAGATATTTAGGTAAACAATATTTTGACTGTGAGGTCACTTTTGGCAAAAAATAACATTTGAATTGGGAGACTAAGTAAAACAGATTGCCTTCCCTCAAGTGGATGGACCTCATCCAATCAATTGAAAGTGTGAAGAGATAAAAAGTCAGCCCCTGCAAAGGATAAGAGGCAACTCCTGCCTGACTGCATAGAACTGGGACACCAAGTTTTTCCTGCTTTCAGACTTACCTGAAACATCAACTCCTCCTATGTTTTCAGCCTGCCAGCCTTTGGACAGAAACTATAACATCAGTTTTGCTAGTTCTCAGGTCTTCAAAATCAGATCTGAACTATAACTGAGGAGAAGCTCACCTGGGTTTCTAACTGGCCAACCACAGATCTTGGGACCTCTCAGCCTCCACAATGATGGGAGGCAATTCTTTATAGTAAATCTCAGGTGATGATAAAACAGAGATATATTTCCTATAGATATCCTATAGCTCTCTAGAAAAGACAAATACATAATTACTCTTCAGGATCATTTCTAGTTTATACCTTTTAAAATAAAATATAATAGTATATACCCTACAGGTTCTGTTTCTCTGGAGAATCTTTTTTTATTTAAAATAATTTTTTTTAACGTTTTATTTATTTTTGGGACAGGGAGAGACAGAGCATGAACAGGGGAGGGTCAGAGAGAGGTAGACACAGAATCTGAAACAGGCTCCAGGCTCTGAGCTGTCAGCACAGAGCCTGACGCGGGGCTCAAAATCACGGACGGCGAGATCATGACCTGAGCCGAAGTTGGCCACTTAACCGACTGAGCCACCCAGGCGCCACTGGAGAATCTTGACTAATACATACATTCTCAGCCATAGCCCACACTGTACCTACCCCCACAATAAGCTCAGGCACAACTCTACCCTCATCAGGGAAACCCACACAGTGGCCTTCCCATCCACCTAGCTCAGCAGAAAGAGCATGCGATGTGAAGTAAGACCATCTGTATGTAAAACAGGCAAATTCCCTTATCCATTTTGAATCTAATAAAAGGATAAACTTAAATAATGTCAGAGTTCTCCAAAATGATACAGTGTGAGGCTGGGCTAACACATATAAGGTGGTTCCATCAAGATTAAATTAGTAGATAGGAACCTTATTCTAAGGTGACAAACTTCGCAAACTTTATTTCTTTTAAATTACTTTATTCTTTGTTCTCAGTCTACTCCTACTGGGCTGTTTTGATCTCAGTCCCTCTTACTGAGCCATTCTTTTTCATGGTTCAGGTGGGCAAAGTTCCTATGGCATATGTTGTGCCTAAAGCATTGGGAAATGCCTTCTGGCCACTGATCATCTGTTTCCCCTGGTCTCTCTTAGATATCAGATATCCTAGTCCATGTGGTCCCTTCAGGTCTGGGGACTCTTGTAGGTCTGTGCCAGGGCTTAGGATTTATGTCAGGATGGAGACTCTGATGCTGAGTTAATGTCTCTTGCACTTTACACATCTTCCTTGGACATATTGTCAACTCAGACACTACAAGAAGCTCAGATAGGCAGTTACTGCCACAGGACACCATGTATCCTTTCTCTACCTTAATCTTTTCTCTCATCACTGCTTGCTCTTCTAAATGTCACTTTCTCCATGATGTAGATATTTGGCATCACTTTTCTGGTGGTTGTGGGCTTTTACAAATAGACAAGAATTGTGCCTAATGACACTCTTTTTCTTTCTTTCTTGAAAAAAAAAAAAAAAAAACAGCTCAGTGATGGAATTACCATAAAAGGGCCCGAATCTGACTGAATTGGCAGGTGGGATGAGGAGGTAAAAATATTAGGATCAAAAATTAATAGTTCAGCATATTACCATGGCACATTGATGATAATCATTTAAGCCAAAATTGTGTAAAGAAAACTGCCATTTTGATAGACTTGAGTTCAGATCTTATCATTGCCTCCCACTAGCCTTGCAACCTTGCAACCTTGGTAGGTTATATAATCCCATGAACCTGCATTTATTTATGTAACATGAGGGTTATGTTATTTACATCTCAAGGTGATTGTGAGAATTTGATGTGACAGCCTGTATAAAGTATCTGACAGGGACAAGCTCTCATTGGTCCTGTAGCTTTAATAGTTTTTCTTAATGCACTGTCCTGGCATAGGTTAAATGTGAGCAAGTCATCAAACCCTGGATATTGATTTGCAAGTCTGCAACATGGATAGGAGAAAAGTCAAACTTAGTAGCTACATAAGGATGGATTTCCTGGTGATAAGCAGCAGCTATGTTTCAGAACTCATGGTTCTGAAAACCATGAGTTGCCTCATGGTACCTGTTACCAGTCAGCAGTGTCTGACTTCACACCATTGGCTTGATGATAACTGGCAGAGAACTCAATATTATTAAAGCTTTCTGGGCTGATTCCAGGAGACATTACTTTTAAAAGCCATTATATGATTTCTTTTGAATTAGTAATTATTGCACTTTGTCAGAACTTCTGAATCTAGACACTGCTTCTCCACTGGGGTCCTGTTGGTGCCCCCTTTTGATTGCTGCTTCCTGGAAAAGTGTATTGTGTTCAAATTGGACACTAATGGGGGCCCTTGGAATCCTCTTCCAGATCAGATTAACTGAAAGCCAGAGGTAATGCCAAAGCAGATCAGAAAATCACTGTGGCTAAGGCTATCTCTCCAGATCCTATGGTATCATGAATGAGCATGGCCTGAGGGGAGAAGGGGGGAATTAATGTGTGTTTTGTGTATTACTCAAAGATAAATACATAGAAATGTAATCAGAACTGTTGATTTAGTGTGATATTGCTTTGCTTAGTGCTTCAGTTGAATGATTAGCTTATAAATGGTGACTAGGAGCTGACTCTTCTAGAGTCCTCTTGCCAGAGGAATTACCAGCTAAGGACAGTAGTGTTTTCTGTGTGATGCCAAATTTTCAGATCCAAATAAGGACAAAAGAGGCCATGAGAGGTAGAAAAAGATATGCATCAAAATGATTTATGAGGTTCAACACATCTGTCTCCTGTCCCCTGGTGTGTCTTTTCTCCTCTGTCTCATGCTACCCATTCTGCTTACCCCTATTAGGGCTTCAAAACGGCCAAAAGCCAATGCTAGGGATTGATATTTTCACAGCTCTAGAGCTCCTGTGGTCACTACAGCTAAATGAGGCTTACATCACTGTGATATGCTAAGCCCTCAGAAGAAATATATGTAGAAATAGGCTGAGATGTCTGTGTGAAAAGTAAGTAGGGGACAGGGTCTGGCCAGGCTGGGAGCATTTTGCGGGCTCCATTTGGCCTGCGCTATACCAGGTGCAACCTGCAGTATGGAGTGAATAAAAGTAGATAGAGGAAAAGTCTCTGCATATGGGGAGAGCAACAGCTCTTATGGGACATGAGTGCAGAGGTAACTTGAGTACTAGTGTGGGACCCTGGAAATAGTGGGGTCAATGTTAAACTTGCTAAAATCTCTTCTGAAATAAGAACATGGTGTCTGTATCTCAAAACGGACAGCACTTTGCAAATCACCAGCCCTTATCTGAGGCTAAAGTCTCTTTAATGGTTTTGGTATTTAAAAGAAACCCAGGTAGGGTCACCTGGGTGGCTCAGTCAGTTAAGCATCCAACTTTGGCTTGGGTCATGATCTTGCGGTTTGTGAGTTTGAGCCCCCTTGTCATGCTCTGTGCTGACAGCTCAGAGCCTGGAGCCTAATTCGGAATCTGTGACTTCCTCTCTCTCTGTCCCTCTCCTGGTCACACTCTGTCTCTCTCTGTCTCTAAAAAAAAATAAATAAATGTTAAAAAAAATTTAAAGAAACCCAGGAAGATTCCAAACATATGGCTTTCATTTCATCATGCAACTCTGTGAAGCTCTGTCTATATAGCTAGGGGAACATATATAAGTACATTTTTATGAGGGAAGGGATATGACCTGAATTCCAGCCATATCTCTGTTCTAAGCTTTGGCAAGTCACTGAGGGGTGCAGCATCTTTTCCATCTGTTCCTAACCCCTGTCAGCCCTGATCATGGATTCTCAGAAGCATGGTCCTCACCTTCTCAGCACTGACTCTATCACCTGCCGGCTCCTGAGAAGGAGAGTAAGCAGCAAGATATTAGTTAAAAAACAGCATAACTGGATTGTAGACACTTAATACTTGTTGCCCAAGTTTTTTCAATTGCAAAGAGGGCTTAGGGCTGGTGTTGATATTTTGTGGTCAGATCATTTCATCTACTACACTGAAGTACTATACTGTGTCCATAGAGGCTAAAGGTTCAAAGGGAATGGGACACAACGGTATTTGGAAAGATACATTTTATGTTTAAACTTCAGTTTAATAGGTGGTGGAGATGTAGGCATGTCATTTGTGATCACAAAATCACTTTCTATGCCACACTCCAGCTCAATGGTATCTTCCAGAAAGGAGCTTTTACCCTTGTCTGGTGCCATGATTTTTGTGGGTGCTGCTAGGAGACACTCTTACATCTCTTGGCTTTGGTATCCAGTGAGGTTTACACTCACACATCTCACAAGACTGTATCCTACAGAAGAAAAGTTATTAAACAGCTATAAACCCTAGGACACAGCAAAAGGCAACAGACTCAGGAGCTCCATCATCTGTGAGAGAGTCCTATTAGCTTATCATCAGAGCTTCAGCCTGAGGGACAGGCATCTAATTAAACACATACCTGACTTGACTGCAACTTTTTCTGAGACCTCAGAGGATGGGCACTAATTTTGCATACTCCTTCTCTCATGCCACAGAGTGCCAGCATCTTTCTAGGGAGCTCTTGGTTTTTATATCTGGTACACCAGTTTTATGGCTGCTGCCTAGGGAAGACACATTGATCATCTGGCTCTTGCAGCCAAGGGGGGCTTGTTTTCAGGGTCCTCTGGGACTGTAACAATCATAGAGACAGTTCTTGGTAGGAGAGCAGTCCCAGGACATTGCAGAGACAGTAGATTGAAACCTACACCCAGCCTTTTGGCGAAAGAGGCTTACAACTCAATAGCAAGACAACAATAATAAGCAATTCAATTACAAAATGAGCACAAGATATAAATAGACATTTTTCCTAAGAAGATATACATATAGCTAACATGAAAAGATAATCAAATTCAATAATCATCACAGAAAAGCAAATCAAAACCACAATGACATACATCACACCTGTTAGAATGGCTATTATCAAAAAGAAAAGAAATAACAAGTGTGGCAAGGATGTGGAGAAAAAAGAATGCTCTGCACTATTGGTGGGAATGTGAACTGTTCTTGCAACTATTATGGAAAACAGCATGGAGATTCCTCTAAAAATTAAAAAATAGAGCTACCATATGATCCAACAATTCCATATCTGGGAATATATCCAAAGGAAACAAAAAAACTAACTGAAAAAGATATCTACACCCCCATGTTCATAGCAGCATTATTTATAACTAGCCAAGATATAGAAATATTCTAAGTGTCCACCAACAGATGAATGGATAAAGAAAATGTGTTATATATATGAAATCTTGCTATTTGTGGCAACATGGATGAAACATGAGGGCATTATGCTAAGTGAAATAAATCAGAGAAAGACAAATACCATATAATCTCACTTATATATGAAATCATAAAAACAAACAAACTCGTAGATATAAAGAACAGATTGCTGATTGCCAGAGGTGGGGGTTGGAGATGGGTCAAACTTGTAAGAGGAGTGGAAAGGTAAAAACTTCCAGTTATAAAATAAATAGTCATGGGTATGTAATGTACATCTTGCCAGCTCTAGTAAATGATCCTATATTTCATATTTAAAAATTGCTGAGTATATCTCTAAAGTTCTCATCATAAGAAACAAAGTCTGTAACTATGTAAGGTGGTGGATGTTAACTAGACTTAGGTAGTAATCATTGTATAATATATACAAATATCAAATCATTATGTTTCACATCTGAAACTAATGTAATGTTGTATAGCAATTGTACCTTAATAAAAATAAGTCAAATTTATTTTCATAAATTTTGCCCACTTTTTAATTGGGTTAGTTGCCAGTTAAGTTGTAATTCTGGATATTAATTCCCTATCACATATGTGATATGAAAATATTTCTCCATTGTGTGGGGTGTTATTTCACTTCTTTGGTAGTATGTCAAAGCACAAAAGCTTTTTTACAGCTTTATGTAAAGCTTTATGAAATCCAATGTACCTATTTTTTTTTGTTGCTATGTTTTTGATGTCATATCTAAAAAACAATTTACTAATCCAAGAGCACAGCAACTGATACCCATATCGTCCAAAAATTTGATAAGTTTGCTCTCTTACACTTAGGTCTTTGATCAATTTTGAGTAGATTTTTAAAATACTATTTATTTAAATTCAAGTTAGTTAACATACAATGTGGTATTGGTTTTAGCAGTAAAACCCAGTGATTCATCACTTACATATGACACCCAGTGCTCATCCCAACAAGTGCCCTCCTTAATGCCCATCACCCATTTAGTCCATCCCCCCACCTCCCCTCCAGTAACCTGCAGTTTTTTCTCTGGATTTAAGAGTCTCTTATGCTTTGCCTCCCTGTTTTTATCATTTTTCCATAGATTAATTTCTATGTATGGTTCAAGGTGAGGTTAAAGTCCAACTTCAGTCTTTTACCTGTGAATATGCAGTTGTCTCAACATCATATGTCGATAAGACTATCCTTTTCCCCCATTGAATTGTCTTGGCAGGCTACATAACAAACAGTTGAGTATAAATTTAAGGGCTTATTTCTTGTCTCTAAATTGTATTCCATTAATATGTATGTGTATCCTTATGCTAATACTGCACAGTTCTGATTACTCTATCTTTTTTTTTAAGTTTTATTTATTTTGAGAGTAAGAGAGCAAGAGGGCAGCATAGAGAGAGAAAGCAGGGGAGGGGCAAAGAGAGAATCCCAAGCAGTTTCCACACTCAGCATGGAGCTTAATGCAGGGCTTGATCCCATGACCTTGGGATCATGACCTGAGCAGAAATCAAGAGTCAGATGCTTAACCAAACGAGCTACCCAGGAACCCTGATTATTCTATCTTTAGAAGAAAGTTTTGAAATTAATAAGTACAAATGAATCTCCTAACTTTGTTCTTTTCCAAGATTCTTTTGGTGTTTCCAGATACTTCAAAATTTCATAAAAATTTGGGGGGATAAGCCTATCAATTTTAACACAATAGACTGCTGGAATTTGATAAGGGTTGCATTGAATCTCTAGATCACTTGGGAGAGAATTTCCATATTAAAAATATTAAGCATTTCAATTCATGAATGTGGATGTATTTCATAATTTAGGTATTTAATTCTTTAAAATATCTTTTTTAATTTTCTCAGAGTATAAGTCTTGTTCCTTTCTTTTTACATTTATTCCTAATTACTGTATTATTTTTCATGACATTTTAAATGAAATTGATTTTTAAAATATCTTTCTAGGATTGTACATTGCCACTTTATATAATTCAATTGACTTTTTGTACATTGGGCTTGTATCCCTCAATTTTGCTGAACTCATTAGTTTGGATGTTTTTTTTCCTGAGGATATTTCTTTTTTTTTAAGTTTATTTTTGAGAGAGAGAGGGAGAGAGAGAGCGAGAGAGCGTGTGCACACAGGTGTGCATGCAAGCGGGGGAAGGACAGAGAGAGAGGGAGGCAGAGAATGAGAAGCGGACTCTGCACTGAGCAGAGACCCCGACATGGGGCTTAAACTCATGAACCTTGAGATTATGATCTGAACCGAAGTCAGACCCTTAACCAATGGAGCCACCCAGGTCCCTTCCTGGGGATATTTCTAAGATTTCCTGTATGTAAGATCATGTCATCTGCAAATAGAAAGAGTTTTATCTCTTCCTTTCTAAATTAGATGTATTTTACTTCTTTTTTTGTTGTCTAACTGCCCTAGCTAGAAAGTCCAGTACAATGATTGATTAAAGGTCATAAGAGTGGACATTTGGTTTGTCCTGATTTTAGGAAGAAAGTTTTCCTTCTTTCACTATTATGATATTAGCCATATATACCCTGTATTAACTCATGATAGTCCCTTCTATGCCTAATTTTATTGATATAGTCTTAGTGTTTTCATAATGAAAGAGTGTAGGGTTTTGTGTTTTGCCAAATTTTACTCCTGAATATATTAAGATGATATTGCAGTTTTTGTATTTTATTCTATAAATGTAGTGTATTAAATTGATTGATTTTTGTCTATTGAAACAACTTTTCATTCCTGGAACAATATCCACTTAGTCATGGTGTGTTATTATTTTTATTAAAGAAAAATTTTTAATGTTTAGTTATTTTTGAGAGAGAGAGAAAGTGGAGTGTGAGCAGGGGCAGGGAGGGGCAGAGAGAGAGAGGGAGACACAGAACTTGAAGCAGGCTCCTGGCTCTGGGCTGTCAGCACAGAGCCCAACCCGGGACTCAGACCCAAACTGTAATATCATGACCTGAGCTGAAGTTGGACGCTCAACTGACTGAGCCACCCAGATGCCCCTATTATTTTTAATATATTACTGGATTTGACTTCCTAGAATTATAATGAGAATTTTTATTTCATATTACACCATTTTTGGTGATGTCATCACCCTCTTTTATTCTTGATTTTAGTCATTTGAATACTCTATTCCTTGATCAGTCTAGTTAAAATTTTTCAATTTTGTTAGTATTTTCAAAGAAACAATATTTAGTTTTATTTTATATACTGTTTTTCTATTTCTATTTCATTTATTTAGTTCTAATCTTTATTATTTCCTTTCTACTTTGGATTTAGTTTGCTCTTAATTTCTGGTTTCTTAAAGTGTAAGGTTAGGTTATTTATCTGAGGGGTGTTTTTTTTGACACTTAGAAATACTCTTTTTTTTCAAGATCCGTCCATTTGGGTTTTTTTAAAATATAATTTATTGTCAAATTGGTTTTTAAATATAATTTATTGTCAAATTGGTTTCCATACAACACCCAGTGCTCATCCCAAAAAGTGCCCTCCTCCATGCCCATCCCCCACTTTCCCCTCTCCCCCACCGCCTATCAACCCTCAGTTTGTTCTCAGTCCTTAAAAGTCTCTTATGGTTTGCCTGCCTCCCTCTCTGTAACATTTTTTCCCCTTCCCCTCCCCCATGGTCTTCTGTTAAGTTTCTCAATTTCCACATATGACTGACATACAGTATCTGCCTTTCTCTGCCTGACTTATTTCACTTAGCATAATACCCTACAGTTCCATCCACGTTGCTGCAAATGTCCAGATTTCATTCTTTCTCATTGTCAAGTAGTATTCCATTGTATATATAATCCATATCTTCTTTATCCATTTGTCAGCTAAGGTATTTCTTTTAAAGTATACATATAGGTGTTTACAGCTATAAGCCTATCTCCAATCACTTTTTTTCTGTGCCCCAGAAGTTTTAGGACATTATACTTTTGTTTCCATTCATCTCAAACTATTTTATGATACCCCTTATGATTTATCATTTGACTCATTATTTTTTCAAGAATATGTTGTTTATATTTTTATATATTTATGAATTTTCTAGATTTTCTTCTGTTATTGATTAGTAATCTTATTCCTGTTTTTTTAGGAAAACATACTTTGTATGATTTCAAAACTTTTAACTTTATTTAAAAAAATTTAATGTTTATTTATTTTAGAGAGAGAAAGAGAGAAGGGGAGGGGCAGAAAGAGAGGGAGACAGAATCTGAAGCAGCTCCAGGCTCCGTGCTGTCAGCACAGAGCCCAACATATCACTCAAACCCATGGACTGTGAGATCATGACCTGAGACAAAGTCAGACACCACCTGAGCCACCCAGGCACCGCAAAACTTTAACTTTATTAAGGCTTGTTATATAGCCTAACATATTGTATACATTAAACAATGTTCCATATACATGTAAGAATGTTTATTCTTCTGTTATTGAGTGGAGTGTTCTACATCTATATGTCTGTTAAGTATATCTTGTACACAGTGTTGTTAAAAGTTACTATTTCCTTTATAATATGCAGTCTAGTTTTTCTGTTTATTTTTGAACACCAGGAAAAAGTCTGGAAAACCTCCAAAAGCATGGAGGTTAACGAACATCCTACTAAAGAATGAATGGGTCAACCAGGAAATTAGAGAAGAAATTAAAAAATATATGGAAACAGATGAAAATGAAAATACAACAATCCAAATGCTTTGAGATGCAGTGAAGGCAATCCTGAGAGGAAAATACATTGCAATCCAGGCCTATCTCAAGAAACAAGAAAAATCCCAAATACAATATCTAACAGCATACCTAAAGGAAATAGAAACAGCACAGCAAAGACACCCCAAACCCAAAAGAAGAGGAGAAATTATAAAGGTCAGAGAAGAAATAAACAATATAGAATCTAAAACACTGTAGAGCAGATCAACGAAACCAAGAGTTGGTTTTTTGAAAAAAATAAACAAAATTTATAAACCTCTAGCCAGGCTTCTCAAAGAGAAAAGGGAGATGACCCAAACTGCTAAAAACATGAATGAAAATGGAATTATTACAACAAATCTCTCAGCAATATAAGCAATTACCAGGGAATACTATGAAAAATTACATGCCAACAAAATGGACAACCTGGAAGAAATGGACAAATTCCTAAGCACCCACACACTTCCAAAAACTCAAAGAGGAAAAAATAGAAAATTTTAACAGACCGATAACTAGTGAAGAAATTGAATCAGTTATCAAAATCTCCCAACAAATGAGAGTCCTGGGCCAGATGACTTCCCAGGGCAATTCTACCAGACATTTAAAGCAGAGTTAATACCTACCCTTCTCAAGCTGTTCCAAAAAAATAGAAATGGAAGGAAAGCTTCCAGACACATTCTATGAAGCCAGCATTACCTTGATTCCCAAACCAGACAGAGACCTCATTAAAAAGAAGAATTACAGGCCAATATCCCTGATGAACATGGGTGCAAAAATTCTCAATAAGATACAAGCAAATCGAATTCAACAGCATATAAAAAGAATTATTCACTATGATCAAGTGAGATTCATTCCTGGGCTGCAGGGCTGGCTTAATATTTGCAAATCAATCAATGTGATATATCACATTAATAAAAGAAAAGATAAGAACCATATGATCCTGTCAATCGATGCAGAAAAAAACATTTGTCAAAATTTAGCATCCTTCATTAATAAAAACCCTCAAGAAAGTCGGAATAGAAGGAACATACTTAAAGATCATAAAAGCCATTTATGAAAATCCCACAGCTTATATCATCCTCAATGGGGAAAAACTGAGAGCTTTCCCCCTGAGATCAGGAATAAGATAGGGATGTCCACTCTCATGGCTGTTGTTTAACATAGGGTTGGAAGTGCTAGCATCAGCAATCAGACAATAAAAGGAAATCAAAGGCATCAAAATTGGCAAAGATGAAGTAAAGCTTTCACTTTTTGCAGATGATATGATATTATACATGGAAAACCCGAAAGATTCCAACAGAATTCTCCTGAAACTGATACATGAATTCAGCAAAGTCGTAGGATACAAAATCAATGTACAGAAATCAGTTGCATTCTTTTACAGTAATAAGGAAGCAACAGAGAGACAAGTAAAGAAATGAATCCCATTCACAATTGCATCCAGAAGCATAAAACACCTAGGAATAAACCTAACCAAAGATTTAAAAGAGCTGTATGCTCAAAACTTTAGAAAGCTTATGAAGGAAATTGAAGAAGATACAAAGAAATGGAAAAACATTCCATGCTCATGGATTGGAAGAATAAATATTGCTAAAATGTCAATACTACCGAAAGCAATACATACATTCAATGCCATCCCAATCAATATTGCACCAACATTCTTCTCAAAGCTAGAATAAGGCATCCTAGGGGCGCCTGGGTGGCTCAGTCGGTTGGGCGTCCGACTTCGGCTCAGGTCACGATCTCACTGTCCGTGGGTTCGAGCCCCGCATTGGGCTCTGTGCTGACTGCTCAGAGCCTGGAGCCTGTTTTGGATTCTGTGTCACCTTCTCTCTCTGACCCTCCCCCGATCATGCTCTGTCTCTCTCTGTCTCAAAAATAAATAAATGTTAAAAAAATTTAAAAAAAAGGAATCCTAAAATTTGCATGAAACCACAAAAGACCCCAAATAGCCAAAGTAATATTGAAGAAGAAAACCAAAGCAGAAGGCATCCCAATCCCAGACTTTAGCCTCTACTACAAAGCTGTAATCAAGACAGCATGGTACTGGCACAAAAAATGACACATAGACCAATGGAATAGAATAGAGACTCCAGAATTGGACCCACAAAAGTATGGCCAACGAATCTTTGACAAAGCAGGAAAGAGTATCCAATGGAAAAAAAAGACACTCTCATTAACAAATGGTGCTGTGGGAAATGGACAGCAACACGCAGAAGAAGAATGAAACTAGACCACTTTCTTACAACATTCACAAAAATAAACTCAAAATGTATGAAGGACCTGAATGTGAGACAGGAAACCATCAAAACCCTAGAGAGCAAAGCAGGAAAAAAAACCTCTCTGGCCACAGCCGCAGCAATTTCTTACTTGACACCTCTCCAAAGGCAAGGGAATTAAAAGCAAAAATGAACAATTGGGACCTCACGAAGATAAAAAGCTTCTGAGCTGCAAAGGAAACAAACAACAAAACTAAAAGGCAACCAACGGAATGGGAAAATATATTTGCAAATGACACATCAGACAAAGCGCTATTATACAAAATATACAAAGAGCTCACCAAACTCCACACCTGAAAAACAAATAACCCAGTGAAGAAATGGGCAGAAAACATGAATAGACACTTCTCTAAAGAAGACATCCAGATGGACAACAGGCACATGAAAAGTTGCTCAATGTCACTCCTCATCAGGGAAATACAAATCAAAACCACTCAGATATCACCTCACCCCAGTCAGAGTGGCTGAAATGAACAAATCAGGGGACTAGATGCTGGCGAGGATGTGGAGAATCGGGAACCGTCTTGCACTGTCAGTGGGAATGCAAACCGGTGCAGCCACTCTGGAAAACAGTGTGGAGGTTCCTCAAAAAAATAAAAATAGACCTACCCTATGACCCAGCAATTGCACTGCTAGGAATTTATCCAAGGGCTACAGGAGTGCTGATGCATAGGGGCACTTGTACCCAATGTTTATAGCAGCACTTTCAACAATAGCCAAATTATGGAAAGAGCCTAAATGTCCATCAACTGATGAATAAAGAAGTTGTGGTTTATATATACAATGGAATACTACTTGGCAATGAGAAAGAATGAAATGTGCCCTTTTGTAGCAACGTGGGTGGAACTGGAGGGTAATATGGTAAGTGCAATAAGTCAGTCAGAGGAAGACAGATACCATATATTTTCACTCTTATGTGGATCCTGAGAAACGTAACAGAAAACCATGGGGGAGGGGAAGGGAAAAAAAAAGTTAGAGAAGGAGAGAGCCAAACCATAAGAGACTCTTAAAAACTGAGAATAAACTGAGGGTTGATGTGGGGTGGGAGGGAGGGGAGGGTGGGTGATGGGCATTGAGGAGGGCACCTGTTGGGATGAGCACTGGGTGTTGTATGGAAACCAATTTGACAATAAATTTCATATTAAAAAGTAATAATAAAATAAAATAAAATCCTTTAAGCCTTTAGAAATGATTTTCTATAGTTTTTGAACATAATACAATAACATATTTTAAGCCTTTGTGCAATAAACCCAACATTTCAGCTTTCTCAGGAATAGTATCTACTGATTGCTCTTTCTCTTACATATAGGCTATGTTTTCCTGTTTCTTCTTTGTGTATCTTGTAATGTTGTTGAAAACTCCACATTTTAAATCGTATAATATGGAAACTTTTGGAATCAGACCTCTGCTCCCTAAGATTTGTTTTTGCTGTTTTTTAGTTTTGTTTTCTGTGTGTTTAGTGACTTTTCTGGACTAAATCTGTAAACTCTACATTTATTGCCTGTGTGGCCACTTAGCATGTTTGGTTAGCTTAGCGGCCTACTAGTTATTCAACTTAGATTTCCTTAAATGCTTGAACCAACATACCTTCCATTCTTTGCCAAGACATTGTGTATGTGTGTTTGGGCTTGTCCTCATCACTTTGGAAATGCAAAACTCTAACATAGTCTTCACTTCCTTCTTGTACAAGGGCTCAAATCAGGACTTTCCAGTTTTCTGGTTTATGTGCACGTGTGCATGGACTTCTAGATTTTCAGAAATATGTTGGAGCCTTTCAAAGCCTCCTATGATATCTTGCTCCCCAGATCATCCTTATGAGATGGTGTTTTGTTTTGTTTTGTTTTGGTTTGGTTTGGTTTTGGTACATGGGCAGTTTTTTTTTTCCACAACTTGATTATTGCCTCAGGAAGATGTGACAATAAATAATGTTACTAATTGGTTTTAACAAATGCCCCGAGGATAGGAATTTTCCCTCTGAGAAAGTGCTCAGGTCAAACTGTTAATGGGACTTTCCTAAGGCACAACTAGATATTGACAATTTTCTAGGTGCAGATTTTCCAGGAGTTCCAAACCCAAAGGTTAGTAGACTGCTGTGTTTCACAACTACCATGACACATGGAGGATGATATTCAAAGCTGCCATAGAACTGGCTAGAACAGGATGGAAATAAGGTATTTTAAAATGTCACAAAGCTGGCTGTTCTTATGAATATTCGGATGCTTTTCTTTTTGTTTAATTTTTTTGTGTTTATTTTTGAGAGAGAGAGACAGAGTGTGAGCAGGGGAGAAGCAGAGAGAGGGAGACAAAATCTGAAGCAGGCTGCAGGTTCTGAGCTGTCAGTACAGAGACTGAGGTGGGGCTCAAACCCACAAGGGTGAGATCATGACCTGAGCTGAAGTCAGAGGCTTAACCGATTGAGCCACCCAGGTGGCCCTCAGATGTTTTTCTTTAATAAATATTTCTCAGATGGTTTCAAGCTTTCAGTTACTTTCCAGAGTTGTAATAAAGCAGACTTTGGCAATTTTTGTCAATATTCTTACTGCTTATATATAGAGAGATTATTTTAAGTACTTGTTCTGCTATTCTGGAAGTACAGCATATGCATTTAATTTTTTTAAAATTATTTTATTGTAGTAAAATATAAATAATAAAATATTTACCATTTTAGCCACTTGTTGGGTTATTGTATTTTTATTTAAACATGGAGTGCTCTCCTTACTATTTCTCATAAAGCAGATTTGGTAGTAAAAATTCTCTCAGTTTTTACCTGGAGATAACTTTCTTTCTTGAAGGATAGTTTTGCTGGCTTTGTTAATTTTTCTGTATTCAGTGGAAAAGAATGCATTAATTATGTTATATAATTATCACCACTAATTATACCCCCAATTTTTTCATCACTCCAGCCTAAACTGTGCTCTTTAAACAGTAACTTTCCATCCCACCTTCTCAACAGCCCTTGTTAACTTCTATTCTAATTTTGTCTCTATGAATTTACCTACTCAAGGTAACTAATATAAGTGAAGTCACAATATTATTCCTCGTGTGTCTGTCCTATTTCACTGCAAATAAGTTTTTCAAGGTCCACCCATGTTGTAGCATTTATCAAAATTTCATTTCTGTTTTAGCACTGGATGATATCCCATTGTATGCATATACTATATCTTGTTTACTCATTAACCCATTGACGGGTAATTTGTAGTATCTCATAGTAGTTTCGATTTGCACTTCCAGAATGACTAAACTTGCTGAGTACCTTCCATGTGCTTAATGTCAATTTGCATATCTTTTTTGAAGAAATGTTTGTTCATACCTTTGCATATTTTATTTTATTTTTTTACTTTTTAAAACGTTTATTTATTTTTTCATTCTAAGAAAGGGGGGGGGGGGGAGAGAGAGAGAGAGAGAGAGAGAGAGAGAGACAGTACCAGGGGAGCAACAGAGTAAGAGGAGAGAGAAAATCCCAAGCAGGCTCTGTGCTGTGTTGATAGAGCAGAGTCCAATGTGAGGCTGGAACCCACAAACCATAAGATAAAGGCCTGAGCTTTATTAACAATCGGAAGCTTCGATGGATGAATGGATAAAGAAGATGTGATATATATATCTATATCTATATCTCTACAGATACAGGTGATATATATATCTATATCTATATCTCTACAGATACAGATATAGAGATATAGATAAAAATATACATACACACACAATGGAGTATTACTCGGCAATCGAAAACAATGAAATCTTTCCATTTGCAACTACGTGGATGGAACTGCAGGGTATTACACTAAGTGAAATTAGTCAGAGAAAGACAAAAATCATATAACTTGACTCATATGAGGACTTTAAGAGACAAAACAGATGAACAAAAGGGAAGGGAAACAAAAATAATGTAAAAACAGGGAGGGGGGCAAAACAGAAGAGACTCATAAATATGGAGAACAGACTGAGGGTAACTGGAGGGGTTGTGGGGGGGGTGTGTGCTAAATGGGTAAGGGGCACTAAGGAATCTACTACTGAAATCATTGTTGAACTATATGCTAATTTGGATGTAAATTTAAAAAAAAATAAAGGGGATAGGAAGATGGCAGTGTAGGAGGACGCAGGACTCACCCGCGCGTCCTGCTGATCACTTAGATTCCACCTACACCTGCCTAAATAACCCAGAAATCCACCAGAAGACTAGCAGAACAGAGTCTCCAGAGCCAAGCACAGACAAGAGGCCCACGGAAGAGGGTAGGAAGGGTGGAGAGGCGGTGCACGCTGTAGGGACTGGCTGGAGGGAGCCGGGGTGGAGGGGCAGCCTACCGGCCAAGCAGAGCCCCAAGTCTGGCTTGCAAAAGCAGAGGGGCCGGATGGAGTGTGTTCTGACAGCAAGCAGGACTTAGCATCTGGGAGGTCATAAGTTAACAGCTCTGCTCAGAAAGTGGGAAGGCTGGAGGACAACAGGAGGGAAAGTTGCTGAGCCCCATTACGACAGAGCTCAGTTTGGCGGGGAACAAAGGCGCTCGCCAGCGCCATCTCACTCGCCCATCCCCCAGCCAAAATCCCAAAGGGAACCAGATCCTGCCAGGGAACTTGCTTGCTCCATGCAAACACCCAACGCTGTGCTTCTGCAGAGCTACCCCTCTGGCAGTGGGTCTGACT
This sequence comes from Panthera uncia, assembly GCF_023721935.1. Lineage (NCBI taxonomy): Eukaryota > Metazoa > Chordata > Mammalia > Carnivora > Felidae > Panthera > Panthera uncia. The sequence goes on along the minus strand of NC_064808.1, from coordinate 80,585,102 downwards.
CCCTCCTGCTGCCACAGGGCCCCTCCTGAAGTGGAACACTGAGGGAGAAGTGAGCTGAGCCTGCCCCTCATGCCCCTGTGCACCTTGCCTATCCACCTCAGCTAATATGCCAGATCCCCAGCACCACAAGCCTGGCAGTGTGCAAGCACCCCAGATGGGCCACGCCACCCCACAGTGAATCCTGCCCCTAGGAGAGGGGAAGAAAAGGCACACACCAGTCTGACTGTGGCCCCAGCGGTGGGCTGGGGCAGATATCAGGTCTGACTGTGGCCCCGCCCACCATCCCAAGTTATTCAAGACAGCACAGGGGAAGTGCCCCACAGTCCCGCACCACTCCAGGGACTATCAAAAAGGACCAAGCAGAATATTCCCCTCAAAAGAATCTCCAGGAAATAACAATAGCTAATTAACTGATCAAAAAGGAATTAAATAATATAACAGAAGGAAAATTTAGAATAATAGTCATAAAATTAATCGTTGGTCTTGAAAACAGTATAGAGGAGAGCAGAGAATCTCTTGCTACAGAGATCAAGGGACTAAGGAACAGTCAGGAGGAGCTGAAAAACACTTTAAACGAGATGCAAAATAAAATGGAAATGACCATGGCTCAGATTGAGGAGGCAGAGGAGAAAATAGGTGAACTAGAAGATAAAGTTATGGAAAAAGAGGAAGCTGAGAAAAAGAGAGATAAAAAAATCCAGGAGTATGAGGGGAAAATTAGAGACCTAAGTGATACACTAAAAAGAAATAATATACGCATAATTGGTATCCCAGAGGAGGAAGAGAGAGGGAAAGGTGCTGAAGGTATATTTGAAGAAATAATAGCTGAGAACTTCCCTGAACTGGGGAAGGAAAAAGGCATTGAAATCCAAGAGGCACAGAGAACTCCCTTCAGATGTAACTTGAATCGATCTTCTGCACGACATATCATAGTGAAACTGGCAAAATACAAGGATAAACAGAAAATTCTGAAAGCAGCAAGGGATAAACGTGCCCTCACATATAAAGGGAGACCTATAAGACTCGTGACTGATCTCTCTTTGGAAACTTGGCAGGCCAGAAAGGCTTGGCACGATATCTTCAATGTGCTAAACAGAAAAAATATGCAGCCGAGAATCCTTTATCGAGCAAGTCTGTCATTTAGAATAGAAGGAGAGATAAAGGTCTTCCCAAACAAACAAAAACTGAAGGAATTTGTCACCACGAAACCAGCCCTACAAGAGATCCTAAGGGGGATCCTGTGAGACAAAGTACCAGAGACATTGATACAAGCATAAAACATACAGACATCACAGTGACTCTAAACCCATATCTTTCTATAATAACACTGAATGTAAATGGATTAAATGCACCAACCGAAAGACATAGGGTACCAGAATGGATAAAAAAACAAGACCCATCTATTTGCTGTCTACAAGAGACTCATTTTAGATCTGAGGTCACCTTCAATTGAGAGTGAGGGTACGGAGAACTAGATATCATGCTACTGGAAGCCAAAAGAAAGCTGGAGTAGCCATACTTATATCAGACAAACTAGACTTTAAATTAAAGGCTGTAACAAGAGATGAAGAAGGGCATTATATAATAATTACAGGGTCTATCCATCAGGAAGAGCTAACAATGATAAATGTCTATGCGCCGAATACCGGAGCCCCCAAATATATAAAACAATTATTCATAAACATAAGCAACCTTATTGACAAGAATGTGCTAATTACAGGGGACTTTAACACTCCACTTACAGAAATGGATAGATCATCTAGACACACGGTCAAAGAAGAAACAAGGGCCGTGAATGATACATTGGATCAGATGGACTTGACAGATATATTTAGAACTCTGCATCCCAAAGCAACAGAATATACTTTCTTCTCGAGTGCATATGGAACATTCTCCAAGATAGATCACACACTGTGTCACAAAACAGCCCTTCATAAGTTTACAAGAATTGAAATTATACCATGCATACTTTCAGACCACAATGCTATGAAGCTTGAAATCAACCACGGGAAAAAAGTCTGGAAAACCTCCAAAAGCATGGAGGTTAAAGAACACCCTACTAACGAATGAGTGGGTCAACCAGGCAACTAGAGAAGAAATTAAAAAATATATGGAAACAAACGAAAATGAAAATAGAACAATCCAAACGCTTTGGGATGCAGCGAAGGCAGTCCTGAGAGGAAAATACATCGCAATCCAGGCCTATATCAAGAAACAAGAAAAATCCCAAATACAAAATCTAATAGCACACCTAAAGGAAATAGAAGCAGAACAGCAAAGGCAGCCTAAACCCAGCAGAAGAAGAGAAATAATAAAGATCAGAGCAGAAATAAACAATATAGAATCTAAAAAATCTGTAGAGCAGATCAACAAAACCAAGAGTTTGTTTTCTGAAAAAATAAACAAAATTGACAAACTTCTAGCGAGGCTTCTCAAAAAGAAAAGGGAGATGACCCAAATAGATAAAATCATGAATGAAAATGGAATTATTACAACCAGTCCCTCAGAGATAGAAGCAATTACCAGGGAATACTATGAAAAATTATATGCCAACAAATTGGACAACCTGGAAGAAATGGACAAATTCCTAAACACCCACACTCTTCCAAAACTCAATCAGGAGGAAATAGAAAGCTTGAACAGACCCATAACCAGCGAAGAAATTGAATCGGTTATCAAAAGTCTCCCAACAAATAAGAGTCCAGGACCAGATGGCTTCCCAGGGGAGTTCTACCAGACGTTTAAAGCAGAGATAATACCTATCTTTCTCAAGCTATTCCAAGAAATAGAAAGGGAAGGAAAACTTCCAGACTCATTCTATGAAGCCAGTATTACTTTGATTCCTAAACCAGACAGAGACCCAGTAAAAAAAGAGAACTACAGGCCAATATCCCTGATGAATATGGATGCAAAAATTCTCAATAAGATACTAGCAAATCGAATTCAACAGCATATAAAAAGAATTATTCACCATGATCAATTGGGATTCATTCCTGGGATGCAGGGCTGGTTCAACATTCACAAATCAATCAACGTGATACATCACGTTAATAAAAGAAAAAATAAGAACCATATGATCCTGTCAATCGATGCAGAAAAGGCCTTTGACAACATTCAGCACGCTTTCTTAATAAAAACCCTTGAGAAAGTTGGGATAGAAGGAATATACTTAAACATCATAAAAGCCATTTATGAAAAGCCCACAGCTAACATCATCCTCAATAGGGAAAAACTGAGAGCTTTTTCCCTGAGATCAGGAACATGACAGGGATGTCCACTCTCCCCGCTGTTGTTTAACATAGTGTTGGAAGATCTAGAATTACCAATCATACAACAAAAGGAAATCAAAGGCATCAAAATTGGCAAAGATGAAGTCAAGCTTTCGCTTTTTGCAGATGACATGATTTTATACTTGGAAAATCCGATAGACTCCACCAAAAGTCTGCTAGAACTGATACATGAATTCAGCAAAGTTGCAGGATACAAAATCAATGTACAGAAATCAGTTGCATTCTTATACACTAACAATGAAGCAACAGAAAGACAAATGAAGAAACTGGTCCCATTCACAATTGCACCAAGAAGCATAAAATACCTAGGAAGAAATCTAACCAAAGATGTAAAAGATTTGTATGCTGAAAACTATAGAAAGCTTATGAAGGTAATTGAAGAAGATATAAAGAAATGGAAAGACATTCCCTGCTCATGGATTAGAAGAATAAATATTGTCAAAATGCCAATACTACCCAAAGCTATCTACACATTCAATGCAATCCCAAACAAAATTGCACCAGCATTCTTCTCGAAACTAGAAGAAGCAATCCTAAAATTCATATGGAACCACAAAAGGCCCCGAATAGCCAAAGTAATTTTGAAGGAGAAGACCAAACCAGGAGGCATCACAATCTCAGACTTTATCCTCTACTGCAAAGCTGTAATCATCAAGACAGCATGGTATTGGCACAAAAACAGACTCATAGACCAATGGAACAGAATAGAAACCCCAGAACTAGACCCACAAACGTATGGCCAACTCATCTTTGACAAAGCAGGAAAGAACATCCAATGGAAAAAAGACAGTCTTTTTAACAAATGGTGCTGGGAGAACTGGACAGCAATATGCAGAAGGTTGAAACTAGACCACTTTCTCACACCATTCACAAAAATAAACTCAAAATGAATAAGGGACCTGATTGTGAGACAGGAAACCATCAAAACCCTAGAGGAGAAAGCAGGAAAAGACCTCTCTGACCTCAGCAGTAGCAATTTCTTACTTGACACATCCCCAAAGGCAAGGGAATTAAAAGCAAAAATTAACTACTGGGACCTTATGAAGATAAAAAGCTTCTGCACAGCAAAGGAAACAACCAGGAAAACTAAAAGGCAACCAACGGAATGGGAGAAGATATTTGCAAATGACATATCGGACAAAGGGCTAGTATCCAAAATCTATAAAGAGCTCACCAAACTCCACACCCGAAAAACAAATAACCCAGTGAAGAAATGGTCAGAAAACATGAATAGACACTTCTGTAAAGAAGACATCCGGATAGCCAACAGGTACATGAAAAGATGCTCAACGTCAATCCTCATCAGGGAAATACAAATCAAAACCACACTCAGATATCACCTCACGCCAGTCAGAGTGGCCAAAATGAACAAATCAGGAGACTATAGATGCTGGAGAGGATGTGGAGAAATGGGAACCCTCTTGCACTGTTGGTGGGAATGCAAATTGTTACAGCCACTCTGTAAAACAGCATGGAGGTTCCTCAGAAAATTAAAAATAGACCTACCCAATGACCCAGCAATAGCACTGCTAGGAATTTACCCAAGGGATACAGGAGTACTGATGCATAGGGGCACTTGTACTCAAATGTTTATAGCAGCACTCTCAACAATAGCCAAATTATGGAAAGAGCCTAAATGTCCATCAACTGATGAATGGATAAAGAAATTGTGGTTTATATACACAATGGAGTACTACATGGCAACGAGAAAGAACGAAATATGACCCTTTGTAGCAACGTGGATGGAACTGGAGAGTGTGATGCTAAATGAAATAAGCCATACAGAGAAAGACAGATACCATATGGTTTCACTCTTATGTGGATCCTGAGAAACTTAACAGAAACCCATGGGGGAGGGGAAGGAAAAAAAAGAAAAAGAGGTTAGAGTGGGAGAGAGCCAAAGCATAAGAGACTCTTAAAAACTGAGAACAAACTGAGGGTTGATGGAGGGTGGGAGGGAGGGAAGGGTGGGTGATGGGAATTGAGGAGGGCACATTTTGGGATGAGCGCTGGGTGTTGTATGGAAACCAATTTGACAATAAATTTCATATATTGAAAAAAATAAATAAAAATAAAAATAATAAAATAAAAATAATAAAAATAAAAAGATGTTAAAAAAACAGCGAAAGAATTGGAAGCTTCCAATTGAGCCACTCAAGCATCCCCAAATCCTTTCAATATTTCAAAAAAATGTGTTTTTGTTGTTGTTTTGTTTTGTTTTTATGTTGTAGGAGTTCCATATGTATTTTGTATATTAATCCATTCTCATATACATGATTAGCAACTGATCTCCATTTTGAAGGTTATCTCTTTCCTTTCTTGATAGTATCATTTGATACACAGAATTTCTTAATTTTTATAATGTCTAATTTATCTATATTTTATTTTGTTTCCTGAGCTTTTGGTGTCAGATCTATAAAGTTTGTGAAGGGGCGCCTGGGTGGCTCAGTTGGTTAAGCGGCCGACTTTGGCTCAGGTCATGATCTTGCGGTCCATGAGTTCAAGCCCCGCGTCGGGCTCTGTGCTGACAGCTCAGAGCCTGGAGCCTGTTTCGGATACTGTGTCTCCCTCTCTCTGACCCTCCCCCGTTCATGCTTTGTCTCTCTCTGTCTCAAAAATAAAAACGTTAAAAAAAATTTTTTTATAAAGTTTGTGAAATATAATGTTACAAAAATTGTCCTTAAAGTTTTCTTCTAAGAGTTTTATTATAGTATTAGCCCTTAAGTTTGGGCCTCTCATCTATTTTGAATTAATTTCTCTACGTGGTATAGGAAAATGGAGAGATTTTTTCTTATGTATGCATGTATACAATTTTCTCAACACTGTTTGTTCAAAAGACTGTTCTTCCCCTATTGGCTAAATTTGGACCTTCGTTGAAAATCAATGAATCGTGCATATGAGGGTTTATTTCTGGAACGTCTATTCTATTCCTCTGATATATTTCTGTTTTAAGGCTAGTATCATACTGTCTTAACTACTAAACTTTTCTATCTTTAAATACTGTAAGTTATGAAGTTGGGATGTGCAAGTTCAATTTTATTCTTCTTTTGAAAAATATTTTTGAGTATCAGGTTCCCTTGCAATTGATATGAACGTAAGGACTGACTTTTTTATTTTTCTAAAAAAGGCCATTGGAATTTTGATAAGGGTTGTGATGAATGTGTATTTCATTTTGGGTAGTAGTGGCATGTTAATAATGTTAAGTCTTCCTGCCCATGAACACCAGGTGTCTTTCTCTTTACTTGTCTTTCTAAATTTCTTTTAGCAATGCTTTGTTTGCAATGTACAAGCCTTTACCTCCTTGGTTAGATTTATTTCTAAGCATTCAATTATTTTAAGTGCTACTAGAAATGAAGTTGATTTTGTTTCCTTTTTGGACTGTCCAGTGCCAATGTAGATAAACATAACTTATTTTTGTGTGGTGATCTTCTACCCTGAAATTCTACTGAAACTGTTTATTAGCCCTAATAGCTTCCTATGGATTCCTGGAAAGTTCTATTTTATGGTGAAATGTTATCTGTGAATAGAGATAGTTTTTCATTTTCCTTTGCAGTTTGGTTCCTTTTTATTTCTTCTATTGCATACTATGTCTGACTAGATCTTCAGTACAGTGTTAAAACACAGCAGTGAAAGTGAGCATTCTTATATTGCTCTTAATATTAGAGGAAAACTTCCGGTCTTTCCCTGTTGAGTATGATGTTATTTGTGGTTTTTTTCTCAAATATTATTTACCCTGTTGAATAATTTTACCTCTATTCATGATTTTCTGAGAGTTTTTGTTATTACAGTATGTAGAGTACTATTAAATGCCTTTTCTGAATCAGTTGAGGTTATCATGTGTTTTTTCCCTCTTTTCTTTTTTTATTTTTTTTTAATTATTTTTTTATTTTTTAAAATTTACTTGTAAATTAGTTAGTGTATAGTGCAACAATGATTTCAGGGGTAAATTTCTTAATGCCCCTTACCCATTTAGCACAACCCCCCTCCCACAACCCCTCCAGTAACCCTCAGTTTGTTCTCCATATTTATGAGTCTTTTCTGTTTTGTCCCCTCCCTGTTTTTATATTATTTTTGTTTCCCTTCCCTTATGTTCATCTGTTTTGTCTCTTAAAGTCCTCATATGAGTCAAGTCATATGATTTTTGTCTTTCTCTGACTAATTTCACTTAGTGTAATACCCTGCAGTTCCATCCGTGTAGTTGCAAATGGAAAGATTTCATTCTTTTTGATTGCTGAGTAATACTCCATATATATATATATATATATATATATAATCTCCATCCATTCATCCATCCATGGACATTTGGGCTCTTTCCATACTTTGGCTATTGTTGATAGTGCTGCTATAAACATGGGGTGCATGTGTCCCTTCGAACAGCATACTTGTATCCCGTGGATAAATGCTTAGTAGTGCAATTGCTGGGTTGCAGGGTAGTTCTATTTTTAGTTTTCTGAGGAACCTCCATACTGTTTTCCAGAGTGGTTGCACCAGCTTGCATTCCCACCAACAATGCAAAAGAGATCCTCTTTCTCTGCATCTTTGCCAACATCTATTGTTGCCTGAGTTGTTAATGTTAGCCATTCTGACAGGTGTAATGTGGTATCTCATTGTGGTTTTCATTTGTATTTCCCTGATGATGAGTGATGTGGAGCAATTTTTCATGTGTCGGTTGGGCGTCTGGTTGTCTTGTTTGGAGAAATGTCTGTTCATGTCTTTTGCCCATTTCTTCACTGGATTATTTGTTTTTTGAGTATTGAGTTTGATAAGTTCTTTATAGATTTTTGATACTAACCCTTTATCTGATATGTTGTTTGCAAATATCTTCTCCCATTCTGTCGGTTGCCTTTTAGTTTTGCTGATTGTTTCCTTCGGTGTGCAGAAGCTTTTTATTTTGATGAGGTCCCAGTAGTTCATTTTTGCTTTTGTTTCCCTTGCCTCTGGAGACGTGTTGAGTAAGAAGTTGCTGCAGCCAAGATTTTCAAAGAGGTTTTTGCCTGGTTTCTCCTTGAGGATTTTGATGGCTTCCTGTCTTACATATAGGTCTTTCATCCATTTTGAGTTTATTTTTGTGCATGGTGTAAGAAAGTGGTCCAGGTTCATTCTTCTGCATGTCGCTGTCCAGTTTTCCCAGCACCACTTGCTGAACAGACTGTCTTGATTCCATTCGATATTCTTTCCTGCTTTGTCAAAGATTAGTTGGCAATACATTTGTGGGTCCATTTCTGGGATCTCTATTCTCTTCCATTGATCTGAGTATCTGTTCTTGTGCCAGTACCATACTGTTTTGATGATTACAGCTTTGTAGTACAGCTTGAAGTCTGGAATTGTGATGCCTCCTGCTTTGGTTTTGTTTTTCAAGATTGCTTTGGCTATTTGGGGTCTTTTCTGGTTCCACACAACTTTTAGGATTATTTGTTCTAGCTCTGTGAAGAATACTGGTGTTATTTTGACAGGGATTGCACTGAATATGTAGATTGCTTTGGGTAGTACCGACATTTTAACAATATTTGTTCTTCCTATCCAGGCGCATGGAATCTTTTTTCATTTTTTGGTGTCCTCTTCAATTTTTTTCATAAGCTGTCTATAGTTTTCAGTGTATAGATTTTTCACCTCTTTGATTATATTTATTCCTAGTTATTTTATGGGTTTTGTGTGTGTGTGTGTGTGTGTGTGTGTGCGTGTGTGTGTGTGTGCAACTGTAAATGGGATTGATTCCTTGATTTCTCTTTCTGTCACTTCATTGTTGGTTTATAGGAATGCAACCAATTTCTGTGCATTGATTTTATATCCTGCAACTTTGCTGAATTCATGAATCAATTCTAGCATTTTTTTGGTGGAATCTTTTGGGTTTTCCATTTCGATATATCATGTCATCTGTGAAGAGTGAAAATTTGACCTACTCCTGGCTGATTTGGATGCCTTTTATTTCTTTGTGTTGTCTGATTGCAGAGGCTAAGACTTCCAATACTGTGTTGAATAACAGTGGCAAGAGTGGACATCCCTGTCTTGTTCCTGGCCTTAGGGGGAAAGTTCTCAGTTTTTCCCCATTGAGGATGATATTAGCGTTGGGTCATTCAGATATGGCTTTTATGACCTCGAGGTATGCTCCTATCCCTACTTTCTTGAGGGTTTTTATCAAGAAAGGATGCTCTATTTTGTCAAATGCTTTCTCTGCATCTATTGAGAGGATCATATGGTTCTTGTCCTTTCTTTTATTGTTATGATGAATCACATTAATTGTTTTGCGGATATTGAAGCAGCCCTGCATCCCAGGTATAAATCCCACTTGGTCATGGTGAATATTTTTTTTAATGTATTGTGGGATCCCATTGGCTAATATCTGGGTGAGGATTTTTGCATCCATGTTCATCAGGGAAATTGGTCTGTAGTTCTCCTTTTTTGTGGGGTCTCCGTCTGGTTTTTGAATCAAGGTAATGCTGGCTTCATAGAAAGAGTTTGGAAGTTTTCCTTCCGTTTCTATTTTTGGAACACCTTCAAGAGAATAAGTGTTAACTTTTCCTTATATGTTTGGTAGAATTCCCCTGGAAAGCCATCTGGCCCTGGACTCTTGTTTTTTTTTCGCAGATTTTTTATTACTAATTCAAATTCCTTACTGGTTATGGGTCTGTTTCAATTTTCTAATTCTTCCTGTTTCAGTTTTGGTAGTGTATATGTTTCTAGGAATTTGTCCATTTCTTACAGATTGCCAATTTTATTGGCATATAATTTCTCATAATATTCTCTTATTATTGTTTTTATTTCTGCTGTGCTGATTGTGATCTCTACTCTGTTCTTTATTTCATTTATTTGGGTCCTTTCCTTTTTCTTTTTGATCAGGCTGGCTAGTTGTTTATCAATTTTATTAATTCTTTCAAAGAACCAGCTTCTGGTTTCATTGACCTGTTCTACTGTTTTTTGTTGTTGTTGTTGTTGTTGTTTGTTTGTTTGTTTTGCTTTTGATACCATTAATTTCTGCTCTAATCTTTATTATTTCCTGTCTTCTGCTGGTTTGGGGTTTTATTTGCTGCTCCTTTTCCAGCTCCTTAAGGCATAATGTTAGGTTGTGTATCTGAGATCTTTCTTCCTTCTTTAGGAAGGCCTGGATTGCTATATACTTTCCTCTTATAGAGAATGCAGCCTTTGCTGCATCCCAGAGGTTTTGGGTTGTGGTGCTATCATTTTCATTGACTTCCATATACTTTTTAATATCTTTTTTAACTGCTTGGTTAGCCCATTCATTCTTTAGTAGGATGTTCTTCAGTCTCCAAGTATTTGTTACCTTTCCAATTTTTTCTTGTGGTTGATTTCGAGTTTCATAGCATTGTGGTTGGAAAATATGCACGGTATGATATCGATCTTTTTGTACTCTCTTAGGCTGATTTGTGTCCTAGTATATGGTCTATTCTGGAGAACATTCCATGTGCGCTGGAGAAGAATGTATATTCTGCTTTAGGATAAAATGTTCTGAATATATCTGTTAAGTCCATATGGTCCAGTGTGTCATTTAAAGCCATTGTTTCCTTGTTGGTTTTTTGATTAGATGATCTGTCCATTGCTGTGAGTGGGTTGTTGAAGTCTCCTACTATTATGGTATTACTATCGATGAGTTTCTTTATGTTTGTGATTAATTGATTTATATATTTGTGTTCCTCCACATTTGGTGCATAAATGTTTACAATTGTTAGGTCTTCTTGGTGTATAGACCCCTTGATTATGACATAAGGCCCTTCTGCATCTCTTGATACAGTCTTTATTTCAAAGTCTAGATTGTCTGATATAAGTATGGCTACTCTGGCTTACTTTTGTTAACCATTAGCATGATAGATGGTTCCCCATCCCCTTATTTTCAATCTGAAGGTGTCTTTAGGTCTCAAGTGGGTCCCTTGTAAACAGCAAATAGATGGATCTTGTTTTCTTATCCATTCTGTTACCCTATGTCTTTTGATTGAAACATTGAGTCCATTGACGTTTACAGTGAGTACTGAAAGATATGAATTTATTGCAATTATGATGCTTGAAGAGTTGGTGTTCTCTGGTCCTTTCTCTCTCTCTCTCTCTCTCTCTTTATATATATATATATATACACCAACT